>NW_018480017.1:286878-422103 GCF_002113885.1 Mizuhopecten yessoensis | reverse complement strand
TTACTAGAGCCCCCTATATTACACCTGTTTACTAGAGCCCCCTATTCTATCCGTTGTTGTTTTTTAATACACGTATGTAACCTGGTCTCTAGCTTAATCTGATCCTGTTGTTGCATATATTAACACTATATAACCAAACGTCTTTTTAAAACTGCTGAACGCGTTTTATTATGAGTGTTGGTTTTTTCATTTCAAGCCACGGTTTACATAGACTAACTTCGTTTTTCATTGAATACATTATTACAAGCCCCGAGTTTCTATAGCCTAACTTCCTTTTTCATTAAATACATTATTACAAGGCCCAGTTTTTCATAACCAAACTTGATTTTCCATTTCATAGATTACGTGTTTTACAAACCCCGGTTTGTCACAGCTAGATACTAACATGGGACCAACTTTTCTGACCTCTAAACTGTGTCTAAAAGACCTTTTATCTCAGAAAACATAATGTTCCTAGCCTTTCACACAAACCATATTGTGTATGTATTTTGAATATTAATAAAGTCAACGGCTCTACACCCTATATCGTCAAAATGTAGCAGTACTCCAGGTAATTGGAATACTGTACAGAATAATTGGGTATAAATTAATGTGTCGATTTCTACCTGATATTGTCACAGTGACAGAATTGTTTATACTGTGTGTGCACGTAAGGTCTCTAGGATTGTTTACACTCGTACGCATGTTCTCTGGGGTTAGCTAGATAAGGTCTCTAGGATTGTTTACACTCGTACGCTTGTTATCTGGGGTTAGCTAGATAAGGTCTCTAGGATTGTTTACACTCGTACGCATGTTCTCTGGGGTTAGCTAGATAAGGACTCTAGGATTGGTTACACTAGTACGCATGTTCTCTGGGGTTAGCTAGATAAGGGCTCTAGGATTGTTTACACTCGTACGCTTGTTATCTGGGGTTAGCTAGATAAGGACTCTAGGATTGGTTACACTAGTACGCATGTTCTCTGGGGTTAGCTGAAAAGGTCTCTGGGATTGTTTACACTCGTACGCATGTTCTCTGGGGTTAGCTAGATAAGGACTCTAGGATTGGTTACACTAGTACGCATGTTCTCTGGGGTTAGCTGAAAAGGTCTCTAGGATTGTTTACACTCGTACGCATGTTCTCTGGGGTTAGCTAGATAAGGTCTCTGGATTGTTTACACTCGTATGCATGTTCTCTGGGGATAGCTAGATAAGGTCCCTGGATTGTTTACACTCGAACGCATATTCTCTGGGGTTAGCTTGATAAGGACTCTAGGATTGTTTACACTCGGACGCATGTTCTCTGGAGTTAGCTAGATAAGGCCTCTAGGATTGTTTACACTCGGACGCATGTTCTCTGGAGTTAGCTAGATAAGGTCCCTGGATTGTTTACACTCCTACGCATGTTCTCTGCGGTTGACTAGATAAGGCCTCTAGGATTGTTTACTCTCGTGCGCATGTTCTCTGGGGTTAGCTAGATAAGGTCTCTGGATTGTTTACACTCGTACGCATGTTCTCTGGGGTTAGCTATAGATAATGTATCTAGGATTGTTTACACTCGTGCGCATGTTCTCTGGGGTTAGCTAGATAAGGTCTCTAGGATTGTTTACACTCGTGCCAATGTTCTCTGGGGTTAGCTAGATAAGGACTCTAGGATTGTTTACACTCGTGCGCATTTTCTCTGGGGTTAGCTAGATAAGGTCTCTAGGATTGTTTACACTCGTAAGCATGTTCTCTAGGGGTAGCTAGATAAGGTCTCTAGGATTGTTTACACTCGTACGCATGTTCTCTTGGGTTAGCTAGATAAGGTCTCTAGGATTGTTTACACTCGTGCGCATGTTCTCTGGGGTTAGCTAGATAAGGTATATTCGTGCTAACTGCACGAATGAACAAGTACAAAAAAAAACATGTCTCTCGAATGTGAATTTAAATGTACTGTAATGTTCTTACAGAGACCCATGTCCTCTTTACACATAAACACTGTGCATTGTTGTAAAGGATATACATAGTACGTTGCAATCTGTTTTATCGCTATCCAAACGGTTGAACCGGTTGGACCAGAGTTGTTCGTTTATGAAATAAGCTCGGACGTATGCATAATCATTTGCAGGTTCAAGACAAACCGGTTGAACCGGATACGCCAAAGGGGCTTATGTCTAGTTTTCGAGTTACATGGGAACATGGTACAATTTTACGTTACACATGTTGCATTACGACCTAATTGCACACTTGTATAGTATCACATACAATGGACTTTGTATATTACGACATAGTCGTAGACTTGTGTATTTTGCATTTAGGGATACCTGTGTATTAACAACCTGCGTGTTCACTGCGTCATTCCGACATAGTTGAACACTTGTATATTATGATATATATGGACATCTGTATACTACGACGTAGTTTAAGACTTACATTGTGTATCACGACATATATGGATACATCACAGGTACTAGCCTCGTCTGTCAATACACCTATCACAGGTGTAGTGACAGACGAGGCTAGTACCTGTGAATGCATGTGTATTTCGATATTCTTGGACACTTGTGTTTAACGACATACATGGTTCATTGCGACATAGTTGAACACTTGTATATTACGACATACATATGTATACCCGTGCATCATGTTAGTATGTATACCTTTGTATTTCGACATAAATGAACATGTGTGCATTTTTTTGTGCTGCAAATTCCATGTGAACACGATCGAACACTACGGGACCTGTACTTATTTAATGCTACACAAAATAGGAGTATTGTACCTTGAAGTAAATATATATATATATACTTACTCGTTTTCAAATCCAACTGAATGGCGTGTGAATTACAAATATTATAATATCAGACTCTCTTTATCACCGAATTAAGACTTTTAACTTACCTTATGAATCCCTGATATTTGCCTCCGTCTACTAGAATCCGCGTGTGGGACATCCACGACGAGTCATTTGTAGACAACAGTTCGACCTTTCCTTCCAAGGAGTACAGCTTCCCTTCCCCCTCGTTCTGAGTGCCCCACTCCCCAGACGCCTCACCAAAGGCCAATACACACAGCAGGAACAGTACCAGAGGTCCACCACCGTCCATTATGGGGACAGTGGTACAAGGCATCCGTTCACAGTCCCTGTTTTTAAAACTTCTTCTATTTCCGTCACTCCGATTCAGTGATAAACTAATGAACCGGCAAACCCCCCTTCACGGGTTAATGAGCTTCTATTGACAAGGACATACCTACATAAGACACAGGCCTTCAATGGAAGTCTGGTTAATTAAAATAAACATGCGCATAGATATAAGTTAAACCATATATATAGTTTATTATTCGTCGGTAATAATAGAAACACGTCATTTAGAAAAACCTTGTATATATATATGGAGGTATTACGTAACTGTCCTACTTTGAACTGGGTATAATTGTCTGATAGAGTTTTTCATTGACTGTGTTTTATATTTTTCGCATGGAACCATTACAAATCGTCGTTTACATTACATCAAGAGACAAGCTTTGTGGAGACACAGTGCAATGGATGTAACAGCTAAACGTTATAGAGTAGCACGGTCACGGCCAGTACTGTGTATAGTCCTAGGCAGCCTCCTGTAAAACCAAACATAAAAATTGGAGAAAACCAGGAACTACACGGAAGACGAATATCTATAACGGCAAAGGGTTTAGTATTAGAGTACAGGGGATACACGATGGATAATTGCAAACAGGACCAAAGGACAAGAACACGTGCAACACAGAACGACCAATGGCTGGCATCTTTATTCCGTACATAGGTACACACACCGTGTCGTAACCTGGTAGGTAACTATACTTATTCCGTACATAGGTACACACACCATGTCGTTACCTGGTAGGTAACTATACTTATTCCATACATAGGTACACACACCGTGTCGTAACCTGGTAGGTAACTATACTTATCCCGTACATAGATACACACACCGTGTTGTAACCTGGTAGGCAACTCTACTTATTCCGTACATAGATACACACACCGTGTCTTCCGTACATAGGAACACACACCGTGTCGTACCTTGGTAGGTAACTATACATATTCCGTCCATATTCCGTACATCGGTACACACACCATGTCTTAACCTGGTAGGTAACTATACTTTTCCCGTACATAGATACACACACCGTGTTGTGACCTGGTAGGCAACTCTCCTTATTCCGTACATAGGTATACATACTGTGTCGTAACCTGGGAGGTAACTATACATATTCTGTGCGTAGGAGCACACACCGTGTCGTAACCTGTTATGGAACTATACATATTCCGTACATAGGGATACACACCGTGTCGTACGTTGGTAGGTAACTATACTTATTCCGTACATGGGTATACACACCGTGTCGTAACTTGGTAGGTAACTATACATATTCCATCCATAGGTACACACACTGTGTCGTAACTTGGTAGGTAACTATACATATTCCGTCCATATTCCGTACATAGGTACACACACCATGTCGTAACCTGGTAGGTGACTATACATATTCCATACATAGGTACACACACCGTGTCGTAACCTGGTAGGTAACTATACTTATTCCGTATATATGTACACACACCGTGTCGTAACCTGGTAGGTAACTATACTTATTCCGTACATAGGTACACACACCATGTCGTAACCTGGTAGGTGACTATACTTATTCTATACATAGGTACACACACCATGTCTTAACCTGGTAGGTAACTATACTTATTCCGTACATGGGTACTCACACCGTGTCATAACCTGGTAGGTAACTATACTTATTCCGTACATAGGTACACACACCATGTCATAACCTGGTAGGTAACTATACTTATTCCGTACATAGGAACACACACCTTGGCGTAACCTGGGCCCATATTCATGAAATTGTTCTCATGTTCAGAATAACTTTCTGTGCTCAAGCTCAATTTCTTATTCCAGTGAAAATTTTATGAAAAAATACATTTTGTCAATGATATGATAGAATTGGGGAGCGTCTAAATTTGGGAGCGTCTTAGGGCTGAATACCATTTTCGAAGTTGAAACTAGACCGGTCGTGTAATATGATTATAAGCCATCGACAAGACAGTAGCTTTGATCACAGAACCCTTGCTTGGGCATGAGAATGGTTTCATGAATACGGGCCCTTGTAGGTAAATAATTAGGACATTCAATATACAGACACATCATGCTGACGCCAGGTGGATTAATTTGCAGGAAATCCATGACCAGTAGCCACATTGTTCAATAGAAGTAAACTACGGGCCAAATAACCTTACTGTAGGCTGAAAGAATTTGATTTTACCCTTGTGAACACTAACACTAGGCCAGTATTGGTCGTATTGTAAACTACAGCCCTTTACCCCCGCCACATGTCAGATAGCATGACAAGCATACTCCCTGGTTGTCCAGAAGTCGGGGAGGGGGGGGGGGGGGGGGGGGGGGGGAATAAACCCATATGGTGTGTTATAATCACCAGGATAGTTAGATAGCAATAATGACAAAATATTTTCATTCTATTATGAAAGTATTTGTCTGTTTACTTGCCTAGAAATTGTATGTTTTTAGTGGGGATCTCATCTTGTTCCATATTACACAGGGTTAAGTCCCGAGGGCAGGTCAAAACTTCGTAGCAAATCCCAATAGTATGGTTGTGTTCGTCATATTATGCACAGCAATTTGTATATATGGTCATAAGTTTGGAATCTAACCGTTTTCATCTTGTAATTAAATGACCATGTCCTCAGAAGTGGAACCGATCCTTTAACTCATTCACCCCTGAAGACACATTTGAACTCTTCCAATTCAAAGGTTGGTATAGTTCATTATGAAATTTCAGGGGTGAATGAGTTAAGCTTATCATGGCAGCATACATCTTCATTCCCAGCGATACGATACATTGAATATGACTGTAGGGTTGGAATCTTGATGTCCAACAATTGCATATGATTTTTGGAAATCAGAACCTGGACGGAGCCGGGGCCAATCCTAGTAGCATATATTCGTATCACAGGATGTAATCTTAACCGTTTCGACATTATGACACAGGGGAAGAACAATACCCTGACCTAATTCTTAAACACGTAGCATGATTGTGTTTCTCCCTTGATGCCAAGGCAAATGCATATCTGGTTTCGGAAGGGATTTCAACTACAATTGTAATTCGAATATATGAAAAAGGAAGCAAGTCCCAAGGGGCGGGGTTTGACCCAGCGTAGCATGTGTATTCGTCTCTTCATACCAGCAATTGTTCATACATGTACGGTTTTAATTTGGGGATCTTGACTGTTCCCAAATTATGACCCCGAGGGTAAATTCCAATATAAGAGGTCAGACCAAGCTCCAATCCTGGTAGCATTGTTAAGTTCATCTTATGTTCTTATAGTTATTGCCATTTTTATCAGTCCCTTCAGTTTGGTAGTCCTTCTGTTTGTACATTCATTATTGTCCAAGGGTGTTTATAACCAAATGCAGTCGATATCTCATCTCATCGTTTAAGAGGGAATTACTTAAGAAATGTGGCAAAATTACCTCTCAGTCCCTGGGGATTCACCCCTTCTTGCTGTATATTTATGAATCAAGTATTACCTCCAGATAATACTTATATTTTACAGGAAAATATAGTTAACATCATACCTAAAGTTACAGACAAGAGTTCCTGTATGCAATATGTCCAAGGTATCCCTTTTAACCCTGCCCCGGTCTGATTCAGGTCAAATGGTAAAATTCCGTTCAGCAGTTCTGAAGAGACTGCCGACAGGTGGACACAGTACGACATAGTAATAATTAAGTTTACATGTCCAAATGTAACAACCCAACTTCACCGATACATTCCTACATGATACCTCCCCACAGGTACACACTTAGAGTTCCCTGATTTAACTCTAACAGATACATTCCTACATGATACCTCCCCACAGGTAGACACTTAGAGTTCCCTGATTAAACTCTAACAGAGACATTCCTACATGATACCTCCCCACAGGTACACCCTTAGAGTTCCCTGATTAAACTCTAACAGGTATATTCCTACATGATACCTCCCCACAGGTACACACCTAAGAGTTCCCCGATTAAACTCTAACAGGTACACACTTAAGAAGTCCCCGATTAAACTCTAACAGGTACATTCCTACATGCTACCTCCCCACAGGTACTCACTTAGAGTTCCCTGATTAAACTCTAACAGATACATTCCTACATGATACCTCCCCACAGGTACACCCTTAGAGTTCCCTGATTAAACTCTAACAGGTATATTCCTACATGATACCTCCCCACAGGTACACCCTTAGAGTTCCCTGATTAAACTCTAACAGGTATATTCCTACATGATACCTCCCCACAGGTACACCCTTAGAGTTCCCTGATTAAACTCTAACAGGTATATTCCTACATGATACCTCCCCACAGGTACACACTTAAGAGTTCCCTGATTAAACTCTAACAGGTACACACTCAGAGTTCCCTGATTAAACTCTAACAGGTACACACTTAGAGTTTCCTGATTAAACTCTAACAGGTACATTCCTACATTATACCTCCTCATAGGTACACACACAGGTACATTCCTACATGATACCTCCCCACAGGTACACACTTAAGAGTTCCCCGATTAAACTCTAACAGGTACATTCCTACATGATACCTCCCCACAGGTACACACTTAGAGTTCCCTGATTAAACTCGAACCGGTACACAAATTAAATTAAGTCGATATTTGTCAATCTTCTTTTATTTACATTTAAAACAACAACACAATTTTTAAAAACACTTTCTGGAGATCAAGAAGACATTCCTTAGGTCTTTTTGGATTAATAGATAAATGCATCCCAGATAACTTCTTACTTCTCTAATAATTTGTTGAGATTTTATAATACACATGCTGTTTGACATTTTTTGTGTTGTTAACTTGGCATTTCAAATCTTAAGTACAAGATAAAGTCTGAAGAAAGATAACATTTTATTTAGAGTACATTTAACTTTAAAAACATTGTTTTTATTGCACGATTGACCCTGGTTTTATCTGCGACAGAGTACAAAGAGTAACAATAAGGGGAGATAACTCCAATTTAGTATTCATAATTTACAAATAATAATCACACAAGACAATGTTTTTAAAGAATAATAAAAAAAAATAAAAAATGTTTGCTACTGTTGAACACAAAGTATTTGCATTTGACATAGACCTGGAATTTACAAACATTTCTATCACAGCCAAGAAGACAATCACGGTCAATGTTAATTTGCTTTTTACCCCTACATATACTATTTCAGGGGTTGTAGGTCAAATCTGATGAGGCAATTTTAATTATGGAGTTAGATACAGATTTGGTTTGTTAAATTTTCTTTCATTTGGTCAAAATAATCCTGTGGTTCTTATGTAGCCAAACTCAGTCTTTAAAAATGAAGGTTTATGTCAAAAACAAAATTACCAGCAACGCCTTGTCTTTTGTTCTCTTTTTCTGACAATCTGTGTATTTCATATCTTTACACAGAACTTCTTTTTCCATTTTGATGTACATTTCTGATTTTTTATTTTTATAGCAGCAAATTTACAGGATATCTGTTTAACTATATCACAACAGCTGAGCGAGAGTAGAAGCCCAGACCAGTACTACATCCAAAACAATACAACAAAAATTAGACACAAGACAAAATAATGGCTTTTCTTTATACAAACAAATATGAAAAATTTGAAATTATAAGTTATTTTATCAAATATCACTATCCTGATTTACTTTCCATTCAACTTCTCACATTCTACAAATTCTTACAAATATCCTAGTACTGTTATTAAAGTAAATAGAGAAATATACACCGTTATGATATAATTGGAAACTACAATAATAAATTCCGTTTGAAGTTTAAAGCTCCTCCTTGTTCCCTTTACAATTATTAAATGTTCAATAACACAGGATCCAACAGTTTGTCTCTTCACTTACCAAGGTTACAGTGTAGACATCGCCCTGCACAGATATACTGATTGTAACCCTTGGTACCATGATAGTTTGCAGAAGTTGCAAAGTACTACCCACCCTCAACCCTGTCTCTACTTTAAAAGCTCAAAGTAATATTACAATCAGGAGTTACAAAACACAAGAGAGGTGTGTTGGGTAAGCAAAGCATTACCAGAAGATTGGTACTGAATGACCTGGCAAACAGAACATAAATTTTTTATGTACATGGAATAAATTATTGTGAAATCCACATATACTGTACAAATATATTTAACCCATGATCAACGATTATCACATCACATAAAAGACACAAAATTTATAAATTAATAATCAAATTCATTTTTGACACATTATAAATTGACGCGTGTCATTCTGAAGTTATCCTGACGCAATATTTGTATATTAAGAAACAAGTCAATGCCACACTAGATCGGAGTAACCTCGATATTTTTACATTTATTTTACATCTGGCTAAACTGAAGTAATCTCAATGCTGAGGATATGATTAACTTTGTGTCAGCCTCCATTTGGGTTGTCCTGACCAATCATCTGTCTGCTATGGGTAGCAGTTAAAGGATCAAAAAGTATACTGAACTTAATTGGTGTTACAGCTTTTCTTTTCAGTTGTTTGTCAGATCAAATAGATTTGTTTTAACTTCTGTATAGATACATTAGATATAGCAAAATATTTCCTATGTTTGTACTACAGGAAAGGTTCTAAGGGTTATTCTAGTATGAAAACATGAGGGGTTGATGGGGAATGGGGAGCACATGTATCATCAATATATGAGTAGTATATCTAAAATGATTTTCTCAAATGAAAGGAAAGGAGAAAATGAGTGGGTGATGTAGGTCACAAAAAAGGGACTCCTTTTCCCTGTCAGACATTTAAATCTGAAATAGTCATCAAGAACTATCTACACATCAGAGCCAAAGCTGGAGTCCAAATGATAGTACATTGTACACGTTTTGCCAAATACTTCATTTATAATTCACTTTAAAACAAATTGGGAAAAAAAGGAATAAGCCCATTGTGACTAATGAGATCAAAATTCTGTGGTAAATTATAAGGAATTTCGAAAAACTTAGGCAGTTTGATATTACTGGAATCCTATTCAATATTCATGATAAAGTCTTGTTTGAAGTCAATGTTAAGATCTTCGTTTCACTGCTTTCGTTTTTGATGCTTTCTTGCTATCACCGCCACCAAGCCATCCTGCTAACATCTCGGATATATCGGGCATTGCTGACTTGTCATTTAAGGCTTTCATCTGGCTCTGCATTTCCTGTAAAGACAGATTTAATATAGATCTTGACAAACAACTGAGAAGCAGTCTTACATAGTAAATAAAAGAAAATTTAACTTCAAAAATATTTCATCAATGAATTCTGTCACCTGTGTATTACCTTGATGTTAAGTGCTACGCAACATGTTAGCAAATCACTGTAAGTCCATTATATAAATATGACAAAAACCTAGAATTGGTAAATCTTACATGAACATGTTTTGATCTTTTAAATAAATATACATGTTTACAATGTAGTTACCTTTTGTGCACCTGGGTCTGCTGCATTCATCATCTTTGGTAAAACCATGATTAAAAACAGAGGTAGTACCATAGTGAGAACCTACAAAAGTAACATTAATATTAGTGATGTATCAACTCGTCTTACTATACAAATCTCTTATACTATCACTGTTGTGTTACAGCACAGACCAAAGTATAATTCATACTTGTATAAAAAATAAATACAAAATAAAAACTGCAACTTATATACCTGGTTTGTACTGCCATCACCAAATATACAGGATCAGGAACCAATCTAGGATTTAGGGGAATCTATAACTACATGACCCTTTTTTCAGATTTGTGGGAAATTGAAACTTTGATACAAGGCTCCAGTGTCATCAAAATTAAAGATACTGATAAAAAAAAAATTCCAACATACATGTTTGTAGTATATTTCAATTTATAAACAATTTTGAGCTTAAATTTTGGATTTTTTTGTTTAAACTTTGAAGAAAATGAATATTTTTATGCAGTAATGAGTATTATGCATTTTAAACTGTTAGATTTTAAAGAAAAATCATATTTGGGAAATATTTTGAAGAAAAATGGCTATATTCTTGTTGAAATAGGTGAATTTAATTTAAAGCACAAGGGGGAATTTTAAAAAACAGTGAAGTTTTCTTATGTAGGAAAACTACTGGTACCCATGAACGGAAGTAAAACAAGTCTAGATTGACCCATGATGATATACAGTAATCTTATATGGTTCAATAAGATGACTTCATTATGCATGTGATACAGCTAATTAATGTGGCAATATGGTTTTATCATATGAAAGTCTTAAGGAGAATGCATAGCTTCACTTGTAACTCTGTTTGGTATATATAAATATGAGAATATGTCAAATGTATATGCAGAAGTAATTAGTTCCCTATTGAGTGATCATGATGGTCTTTTATTGTTTTTATCTTACACTAGCTAAATAATATCAAATTATAAAAAGACAAACTTTAAAAATAACTGATGATAGCTAGACATGGTAAAATATTAGCAGTAATTAACGGGACCTTCTTTTTCACCAAATACTTTATCTCAAAATACAACAGGTATATACAATAAACACATGTACATGCAAATAACATCTATGATCTGTTAATCCAATGTCTCAGATAAACACGAGCTATATATGTAGTACTGTTGGGAGAATTGTATTTCATTAAGCAATATAAATATTAATGCTCGTGATCATCATACCATTGGGTTCATCAGGAAGTCTTGAAATCGCCACTGTTCTCTTGTTTGGAAATAATTTGCTTTCATTCTTTCTTTAATTTCCAATGGGTATTGTATATTTTTCACAATGGATGGCTGTAGGTAGTTGACTTTTCTTGCCCTCATTTTGCCTTTTGATGTAATGTCAACTCTTGCTGCGTCAAATATGAAATTTGGATGTGAAACTTCAATCACATAAGAACCAGATGGAACGCCATTGATAGTAAAAGAACCGTCAGACCTGTAAATATAAACAATAATGTAAAACTTATAGAGAATTCATTTTCCTGGGCCCAGTTGTCCATTGGATTTTACGTATACCTACATGTCCCAAATACATTTGTATTTATACAAATTGTACAAGTAGTATTAGGACTCAAACATGATTATTGGAACTATTTCATTACCCAGTAAAAGAGACTTTCTTCAGAAACAGAAAAAAATAGTCTTACCTCCAAGAAAAAAATTATGATTGTGGAACAACAGCTTCATTTATTAATACCAGGTAAATAGAAAACATTATTTCATAATTCAAAGGTAATTATATGTTAATTTTGAAATTTGATCCTGATATAAATGTGACATTTGAATGACAATGTTCTAAAGAACATCTTTAAAGGTACATATTTAATGTGTTGATTCCTACAGATCACAAATTTGAACTTATCTGCAAGGCAATCATTTAAGGGCTCAGGTTGACATTTTTTATTTTTGAACTCATTCACTGACATTCTGTATGTAAATGTGTGTGGCCAAGAAATTAAACCATAGGTTTTAAATTACAGTGACATCTTATCTCAACCATATGTAAAAGATGTGGATTAATTAGGTTGCCTTACAAGCGTCAGCTGTAGGGAATTTCCCCTTAGC
The DNA here is from genome assembly GCF_002113885.1 of Mizuhopecten yessoensis. Classification (NCBI taxonomy): domain Eukaryota; kingdom Metazoa; phylum Mollusca; class Bivalvia; order Pectinida; family Pectinidae; genus Mizuhopecten; species Mizuhopecten yessoensis. The sequence goes on along the minus strand of NW_018480017.1, from coordinate 409,521 downwards.
TCAGCGGTAGAGCAGGTTTGAGCCCCAGCAACAGCACTATCTTTATCACTAGTTCTCGTCCTACTACAAATTGGTGCCGTTGACCCTCCCCGTTCAAGGCAGGAGAACCCTTGGCTGGGAGTCAAAGAATCTAGGTTGGTGTTTGAAAAAAGGGGGGAATAGTGTAAAAGGGCTGTAGAGCCAAGGGTCGCAGGTTCAAGCCCCAGCGATGGCACTATCTTTATCACTATTTCTCGTCCTACTACATATATTCAATAACCATAGCCTGACTGACAGAATGTCACCAATGCATTAGTTCTTATGGCTACTAGTAAGAAATTTCACACAAAAAGGATGACCAATGAAAAAGAGAATTGTCTCATTGAGCAATGAAGCATGATGAGTACAATATTAATTCACACACATAGACGTTTTGTCCCAATCACTGTTAACATGTGTAGACACCAGTATTAGTTGTCGTGTGTAATGTTTGAGGTCCAAAATAACACAATTAGAAAATAAATACAATACACAAGGATCTCAAATGAAACAAGAGATGCAGTTGAATTTACTTTGATCACCATTGTGTCCCCAAATTGTGGTCACAAGAGTAGATCCCGGATTTTACAGTGGGGTTCTCACATTGGTCGCCCCTTTCGAATCTTTTGATCCTCATGTAATGAGGAAAAGAGAATTTATGTTTAACTTTTCACAAATTTATAATCAAAGCAATTTAAATTGTACAATACTATTTGGTTCAAAATGTATCAGACTTCAAGGGTGAAGGAATCAGTCAAAAGGCAAATGCTGTTGTAGGTGATCATGATCAGGGTTTTAGCAGGGATGGCGGAGAAGGGGGGGGGGTATTAAAAGGAATGTTAGCGGAGCTTGCTGGATCCTCAACACTGCCCCTTATATTGCTGATAACACGAAAACGTCGCCACAGATCCACGTCACCTTAGCAATCCAACGTAATCTCCACCATCAACCAACACCCGGGTTTGCATCATCCAATCCTTGTCTCTGTATGCAACCAAATCAACCTTCCCGTCGATTTTGAAATGTCCATTGTTATCAGAATCTACTGATTCGTCGCATAAAACGGAACATATCAAACATATACCAACGAATACAACATATAACACGAAATAATTCCACTGGAAATTCATCTTGATCATGTTCAAACCGGAAGGTGACGCGAAAGGCGATACTAAACAACAGCCGGACAAAAAAAGAAATTCCGTCAAAAGAGGAAAGGCCGGGCACTGCTCAGTAATGTCTTGGGATATATTATTGACCACCGTGCCCTATCGCTATTGCTTTGCCATTATAACAGGACAAGTTTCATTTGTAAGTTCCCGTTGGCCTGTACTTGTGCTTGTCTTATCAGGTAAACAAATGACCGAGGGTGGTCGGGTTGTGCAGTGGATAGCGCACATGCCTTTCACCAAGGCGGCCGGGGTTCGATTCCCTTGAACGGACGTGAAAAGGCGGGCGTCACCTGCCCGATCACGTAGGTTTTCTCTGGATACTCCGGTTTCCTCCCACACTAAGACCCCCATACGCTAACAAGAGTGATTAATATTAAGTTGAAAAAAAATTGTTTCATAATTGTTGTAAAATAAATAAAGTTTATATTATATAATGGCCGATAGGCGGCCATCTTGGATTTTGACAGTTAAAGTAAGTTATCGTTTTTCTCAGAAAACGTTTGAGTGATCTTTCTCAACAGTCATATGAAGGTTTTCCTTGATCATGTTGGGCATGTTTACTTTTGAGACTGATCGGTTTAACGAAATGGCCGCCAGGCCGCCATCTTGGATTTTGACAGGCAATAAGTAATGACGGTCACTAATTTTTTCTGTTTTTATGCATAAAAAAATAAAAATAAAATGGAATTAAAAAGGCTACTGGTTGTGACAAAATTTCCCTGAAATTGCTTAAATTGGCCCAACCAGTTGCGACTGAGTGCATTACATTATTGATAAATCAATCTATTAGCACAGGTACTTTTCCAGACTAATTGAAAATTGCTCAGGTCATCCCACTTCACAAGAAATACAGTAAAAGTAATAACAAGCCAGTTCCCCTACTTTTTGTTATATCCATTTATTGAGAGAGCCTTAAACTCACAACTTTCAGATTTTTTTCAGTTCTCACTTTCATCCATTTTTGTCTGCATTTCGTCCTGGTATGGATACCAGACTGCTTTATCAAAAATAACTAAAGATTGGAAAAAGGCATTGGATTAAAACAAATATGTAGTCTGTATTCTAAAGCTTTTCGATTTTCTGCCACATGATCTTCTTTTAATGAAACTTAAACCATATCAGGTAAATAATAGTGCTCAAAATCTCATTACAAATTATTTGGAAAATAAAATGCAATGTGTCAAATTAGGTTCAAAAGCAAACACCTACCTGCAACTGTATAAGGGGTCCCACAGGGATCGATCCTTAGCCCTATCCTTTTCAATATTTTGATATTTTACCCAGGTACCTGAGGGCGACATACCCAGGTACCTGAGGACGACATACCCAGGTACCAGAGGACGACATATCCAGGCACCAGAGGACGACATAACCAGACACCAGAGGTCGACATACCCAGGTACCTGAGGGCGACATACCCAGGTACCAGAGGACGACATAACAAGGTACCAGAGGACGACATAACCAGACATCAGAGGACGACATAACCAGACACCAGAGGACGACATACCCAGGTACCAGAGGACGACATAACCAGACACCAGAGGACGACATACCCAGGTACAAGAGGTCGAGATAACCAGCCACCAGAGGTCGACATACCCAGGTACCAGAGGACGACATAACAAGGTACCAGAGGACGACATACCCAGACACCAGAGGACGACATAACCAGACACCAGAGGATGACATACCCAGGTACCAGAGGTCGACATAACCAGACACAAGAGGTCGGCATACCCAGGTACCAGAGGACGACATAACCAGACACCAGAGGACGACATACCCAGACACCAGAGGACGACATAACCAGACACCAGAGGATGACATACCCAGGTACCAGAGGACGACATACCCAAGCACCAGAGGACGACATAACCAGACACCAGAGGACGACATAAGCAGACACCAGAGGTCGACATAACCAGGTACCAGAGGACGACATACATGTACCCAGGCACCAGAGGACGACATACCCAGGAACCAGAGGTCGACATAACCAGACACCAGAGGACGACATAACCAGACACCAGAGGACGACATAACCAGACACTAGAGGTTGACATAACCAGACACCAGAGGACTACATACATGTACCAACGCGTCCAGGGGAAGGTAACGGCCAGAACGACGAGGATACCATCTACACTGCAGCGTTGTTGATAGACTGACGGCAGGCCAGTAGGATGGACTTTCTAGTGATTTTTTTTAAAATAACGGATGTTTCCGACAGAAGTTATATTGGAATGTTTGGAAATAAGTGATTTTCGGCAAGCTATAAGTTTGTGTGGCTCTTACAGAGGGGCCCTCCACGTGGCAAGAGCTGGCAAACAACAATGCATGGCATTGCCATGTCGAGCATTGTTGTGCGACACCCTCTAATAATATAAACTAAATATAAATGCAATTTTTCAGAGTGGAATTAGATTAAGTGACCGAATCGCGTTGAATATACTTTCACGCGTACACTACTAATAAGTATTACATATCCTAAAACATACATATGAATTGACCTCCTTGTTTCATAAAGATTTGGGGGGTTTTGTTATGTTGTTTTTCTGTATTTCCTTTTTAGAATTTTTGTAACAGGAAATCACACTATCTACATTTAAGTTATCTTCTCATCAGTACTCTCACTCTCCCTCCGGGCTCGACAGCTCCGTTTAGCATGGTACCTACAAATTGCCTCCTAACCTTTACAAATTATAGAAATTGAATTACAATTGAGAAGGTACAGCGAATGGCAATACAACTAATATACCTATACAATAATGAACACTTACGCTTTTCATGACAACAACGGTAATGTCGGCTTCTTTTATCATACTTCAATACCCAGAACGAAAGGACATACACAAAAACTAAAGGAAACACATGTTGTATATTAGATATTAGGAAACATTGTTTTGGCTAAGCAACTGTTGATATATGCAGTCTCCATGAGACTGTCATACAGGCTTTGTTAATTAGATACTTAATTTGAGATAATAAAAAAGTTTTGACAATCCTTGGAAACATCTTGAACTGAAAAATTACAAAGGCCCCTTTCGCTTTTAAACGCAACATTTTTGGGAATAAATCCTAGCGGACCTAACACCAGACATAGACAACAAAACTCTAGCACCAGACATATAGTCATCACAACTCTAGCACCAGACATACAGACATCACAACTCTAGCACCAGACATACAGACATCACAACTCTAGCACCAGACATACAGACATCACAACTCTAGCACCAGACATATAGACATCACAACTCTAGCACCAGACATACAGACATCACACCTCTAGCACCAGACATACAGACATCACAACTCTAGCACCAGACATACAGACATCACAACTCTAGCATCAGACATAAAGACATCACAATTCTAGCACCAGACATATAGACATTCCAATTCTAGCCCCAGACAAATAGACATCACAACTCTAGCACCAGACAAATAGACATCACAACTCTAGCACCAGACATATAGCAAGCGGGGGAACTACCGGAATTAGCAAGAAATTTGATCTGAGGAAATTGTGTGTACCGAGGAAACCGTTAACAAGTTGTTGGTAAACCTTAATACTAAAAAATCACCTGGACCAGATATCGGGCACCTTAAAGAGCTGTATAACTATATATCCGTCGAGCATGATTTACAGAAGTTTAAATAATGGAAAGTTACCATCTGCATGGGGAAATGCAAATATTACCGCAATTTTTAAAAAAGGATTCCTAATCAGATCCAGGTCTGCCTTACAAGCGTAGTTGGTAAAACAATCGGAAAACTGGTACAAGATGCAATCGTTGCTCATAAGGGATAAGTAAACGAATAACAAAATGGAAAAACACCTTTTAGTGAAAGAACACAAAAAGTAATTGTCAACGGTACGTACATCATCCAGTTTTGAGCGGAATACCACAAGGCAGTGTCCTTGGACCGGTACTTTTTGTCATTTATTTCTTCATCTGTATTATAGGGAAATGAAGACCGAGGAGGACCAAGCTATTCTAAAAAAATAATTTAGATGCTCTTCAGAAATGGTCCAGTATATGGTTACTTTAGTTTCATCCACACAAGTGCAAACTTCTTTCTATAAAAGGAAAATAATAAAGAAGCTATTCCATGACAGGGTCAGAAAATTAGCACGTGAAATTAGAAAGTATAATATACCGTCTGTAAAAGACTTGGGAGAAACCGTGGACTGAAATATGAACTTTGCATGTCATATACAACAACAGGCACACAAGGCTAATGTCATATACAACAAAAGGCTCACAAGGCTAATGTCATATACAGCAACAGGCACACAAGGCTAATGTCATATACAACAACAGGCACACAAGGCTAATGGAGCCGCTGGACTCATCAGGAGGTCTTTTATTTATTTAGATGTAACTATGCTCTACCAACTATACTAAGTTAAAACCCTATTTAGACCACACTTTGAATACACTGCGTGTGTTTGGAATCCACACCAAATACTTAAAGAAATTGAGCTTCTAGAGTCGGTACAAAAAAAAAGAGACAAAACATTACTGCCAGGATTAAAGGATTTATCCTGTAGTGAACGTCCCAGAATACTAAAACTACCAACGTTAAAATACCGAAGGATGCTAGGAGACATCATTCATGTATTTAAGATTATTAACAATATATTTGTCTTCTTCTTCCATATATATAAAGGATTGGACTCAAAGGTTTGAGTGCATTTGATGCTGGGAGGTGGCATTAAAAACAAATATTTTTAGTATTTTTCGCGATAAGATAAAACCAGGAAATACGTTAGGGTGAGTTGAAACTAACAAGGGCGCGTGTTAGGACCTGAAAAAGTTAAGGATTTGCTCCTGTGCAAGAGAGAATTTGATGAGAGAATCAGCGATGGACTTTTTGTTCAAGATAATTTATCAAGAAATCGCGGTCATTCACAAAAGAATAAAGATAAACCATGGTAATTTAGATCGCAGAAAATTCAGTTTCAACTTCAGGACAGTAAGAACATATGGAGCAGTTTCACACAGAGAGTTAATTGTTGACTCAACCACAATTATATAATTCGAGGTCAATTAAGATGAACAATATAGATACGAGTTTTTACATGTATGTTAAGGATGCACACCTCTGAGAAGTCAAATTTCCTGGGTTAAACTTCAAAAGGAGTAAATGGTATAGTAGAAAATGCAAAACAAATAGGTGTCCGTTTTTGCTATGAACGGCCTTGATACAAATATAACAAAATATGTGATTTTAGGTGATTATTTTTAGTTTTGACCATTTGCAGAACAAATGCATACACTATCTTCCAAGTGTGTTATCAGATATGTTTTAATGTTTTCAGAATTGATAAAAATAGTCTTTTCTTTTAAATTATGAAAGTAAAATTTCTTAATTTTATTTTTTTCTCATAAAAGGGATTCAAAATACTACTACCCCTTATTTTTTAATGAAAAAATTCCTCATTTTTCACCTCTTTTTTTGCAGATTAACTCATGATATAAAAAGTTCTGCTATTAAAACCTTTTCTGTATGGGGGTCTATAATAAATCAAAAGAAAGTGTATTTCTCTTTCCAAAACAGCCACAAAAACGGGGGTCCGAATGTTTCCTTTTTGGTCCCATAAATTAATTAGTTATGTTATTTTTCACCTTTTTCGGTGTCAAAAATTAAAGTACTTCATTTGCCTACTTTCCTGAGTTGGCTTGCTTACCATATTTGGTCTGGTCTGATCTTATTGTATGATACACGATATTTCTTATTAAATCAGTTATTTAAAACATGATATCTGTTTGTTTGAACTTCTGAACTTTATTTGGATACTGAAATGTGATAGCTGCTAATTCATCTATCTAACTTTTTACTCACATTCTAACGTTATAGCTAGCTTGTTCGGTTTAACCGGAAACCGCAACGACGGGGGAGGTTCACCGAAATACCATCAGTCCAAGCGTGGCTCTTAGCTTTTATATTACTTGTCTTACATTATAACTGGAGTCTAGCATCATAAACCAACAAGCAGAAGACCCTACTGTGTAAAATGATAAAAACAGAACAGGCTATGAACCCATGGACACGTTGCAACATTGGCCTCGACTGTGTACTGCACGGACTTAGATAACCTAATTATACGGTATCTCACTACCCGTAGGGCTAACGTTAGGCTTCTAGGTAGTGTAAGGCAAGAACTCTGGTTGTTAGTAAGGTAAGAATGAGATAGGGCCAAGCTGACCCCTTAATTCGGGTTTATGGAGGGGTCATCCCAATAATCTCTAAGCGTCTGGAACTGAACTAACATTTGTCATATTTAGCAAAATTCTCTCTTTTATCCTTATAAATTATTTACATGCTCATCCAAAAGAGGCAGAATAATCAGTTTATTGATGGTGGCCGCGTAATAGTAGAAGTAGAAGACATCCATCTCATTTTAATTATGTAACGGGACTTGTCAGGAGCACAGGGACCTGAGAACACCAATATTGGAGTGGCACAATTACCCCAAAAGACCCCCAAAAAAACACCAAAAACACCTTAAAACATCCAGATAAGACCACAAAAAACCCACAGAAGACACTTAAATAATATTCAGTAAATATTATAATGCAGTAACCTAATTTTCTGCAAATGCAAAATAGATTGAAATAATCAGAACCTTAAAAAAACAAGAACGAATTTATCACTTCAAACATATCCTCTTTAGAGCAAATACACTTATCACATAAAAAATAAACATAGGCTACCTTATTTTAATGTCAAATAATGTGGAAAGAGTGAGAAAAATACCATTTTATATAACAAATATCGATCTTCTGTGAATAGGCAAACGGTAAACTTGTTTGCAGGGGAAGTAACTCAAATACGTATAGTTAATATTCCTTTCGTCACTATAACTATATAATACATGTTACATAATGTCAGGTAGCAGAAATATAAATATCTATGTACATTTAATGTTTTTTGGGTCTTTTGGTGTGTTTTGGGGTAAATGGTGCTGCCGCCCATATTGATTATATATATACGAGAAGGGTGAAAAGCTCTCGGATGTCAAAAAGTCGAACCAATCTAACTTTCTTGCAACAGAAACCACATTTCTTAAGTTGATGTTCGCAAAAATTCTTAGTACTGTTTAAAAGATCGATATTATTTTAATTAAAACCCACCTATTATGCACGTAAAATGTAATCTCCTTCATGATCAGCGGACATGATCTATGTTTCCCCCCCAAAAAGCCACAATTTCAAAGTTTAAATGTTTTTCGCAGTCATCATAAGCCACTTTTTGTTTATACATTTTAAAGGTTGACGTCAGCCATGTGCCAAGACCTGTGATGTGATTGGCTGGAAGCGCAGCCATTTTTTCGCCAAAATTACCAGCCAACCAGCACTGCATGTTTCGGCATGAGGCCGATATCAACCTCATTTATATACAAACAGTGGCTCGATGACTGTGAAAATTAGAGGAAGGGTTGACTTGATGACATCAAGAGCCTTCCAACCTTCTTGTATAATATAATCATTGAGAGTATCATTTTTACCAAAACTCGATATAAATCCTAAAAACATGTAAAATTACTATAACCAAAATTACTCTGTGGTCAGCAAATGGGGGAGGGGGGGGGGAATGCATGGCCACACCGGGATTCGAAACTGGGAACCTCCAAACTCTAAATTGTAAGTGCAGGCTAACTCGCAATGCACCCTAATTCGACATGACGAAATTGCCATATGACATAATAATATATTAGATGTGACATAAATAACATCACCATAGACATCAACACTGTTAAAAGCCTTCAAAGATTTTGACAAGATTAACAAAATTGTTTTAATTTGTCAGTTGTTTCTCGTTGACGATCAAGTTCAAGTTCAGGACTGAGTCCTCTTTGCGATGCATGTAAATTGATCTCATCTCAGCTAGCCATGTTACTCAAACAGCATTAATCTGTTTCTTCAAGTTACCAAAAAATTAACTATCATAACTAAGAAAAAACATTTATTTCAATGTACATCATTGTTATATATACACACACATATTTGAATCTGTTCGTATCAGTATGACATGTGTAACATAAACATACAAAATTTTACATTTAAACACTTGCATGACTTGCAAATAAGTAAAATGTTTGAAGGTGACGAAACCATAGAAGGTCTGATTACGTCACAAATGTTGTTGTGTGACGTCATTTAGGTGTGTTTACAACAATGTTTATTTATAGGCATTTCAGTCAAATCTTCTGTACTGATGCTCGTTGGCATTTTGATACATGCATATTTGTAGGAATTATAACTGAAACCCTTACTAATGTGACAATTTTGCCTGCACTAACGTTAGACACACGTTCTTCCTGGTCTTGTTCCGCTACATTCCTCCCTCCTTTTTATACGCCCGTCAAATTTGATGGAAGTATTATGGTATGGGGTTGTCTGTCTGTCCGTCCGCCCTAAACTTTTGTTTGTCCAGCAATCTCCTCTTACATTTTTCAACCAATCACTTTGAAACTTGGTATACATTATGATCATAATATGCAGTTGTGTCTCCCTTAAAAGAATTTTGATTCAACAATTTTATCAAAAGTTATTGCCCTTTGTTCATAACAGTATTTGATTTTTGTCCGGAGATCTCTTCCTACATTTTTTTAACGGATTTCTTATAACCATGATATGTTGTTGTGTTTCCTTGAAAAGAATTTTGATTCAACAATTTTTGCAAAAGTTATTGCCCTTTGTTTATTTCAGTATTTGTTTTTTGTCTGGCAATCTCCTCCAACATTTTTCAGCGGATCTCTTTGAAACTTGGTATACATTATAATCATAATATGAAGTTGTGTCTTTCTTAAAAGAATTTTGATTTGACTATTTTTCCAAAAAATATTGCCCTTTGTTCATTTCAGGATTTGAGTTTTTGTCCGGAGATTTTCTCCTACATTTTTTACAGCATGTCAGCTAACCACTCTTAGAATGATGCAGATCTTATTTCAATGTAAGAAAGTATATAACACTATATGGTATTCGACGAGAGTATATTGTTCAGCACCGCGGTACTCTTGTCCTAAGTCTTTGTGCCCTCAAGACACAACTATTTACAACCCAGGTTTGGGTATCCTCTTGCCAAGCGTACACCAAATGCTTGAAACAATTGAAACAAGGGTTGGTCACAGGCACCACTGTAACAGGAGATGGAAAAATGCATGGCTAGACTTGGGTTCGAACCTGGGACCCTCCAAAATCTAGACAGATGCCCTATCAATTGTGCTACCTGGTTAAATATAACATGATTCTGATTGAGATCAAGTGGCCTAGTTAAAATGCCATCCTTTGCATTGCCAGTAAAACTCAAATTGTATTATCACACATATTGTCGAAAATTTCAAAACACATTATGGTGGAATTACTGGAATAGAAGCTTAAGTCAAAGTGCCAGCCTAGGTTATATAACTTTATATTTTTTCTCATCTTCGTTATGTATTCCATACACACAAAAAACACACTTGGAAACTTTTATATATATATGTTGTGTGAAAAACAGAATTCTGCTTTTTGTGAGAAATCAATTGAAATTTGATATAACTGTTTTTATCAAAAAGGCCTAGGTGTATAAGAAGACTGTGAAAAAATGAGGTCAAAGTGAAACCAAATGTCCAGATAGCTCAAATGGTGATAAAGCATTTACAGTTTTGCGGCTAAAAGCATGGTCTTGGTATAATTTTTACAACCTAATGCAATATACAACATATTCTAAGGAAGTCAATTGAAAGTCAATATATAAACATGTAGTATCAACTCATTTTCTCCTTTTGTTTCTTTACTAGGTACATGCTATTACATTGGACTCGGATATATGGTCTATAACTAACTCTAGGCGACAGCAATGGAAGACAAAAAATCAAAAGTTAAATGGAATACTATAAACATGGGCCTTCTCCCAATCAAGGCATTCTTTTTCCTCAGTTTAGCAGGTGAGTGTTGCCTGTTTTTCATAGACCTTAAAGCAGGTGAGTGCGTACTCGACTTTAAGCAGGTAAGAAGGGACATTCTTCATGATCCGTGTAGCATCTGAGTGTTATCTTTCTTATCCCAATGGTAAGAGAGTGATGTCTCTTGTGAGGGGTTTTGTCTCTCTTCCTGTGACTTGAGAAGGAGAGTATTGACAACCTTCCTTATCTTTAAAGCATGTGGTTGTAGACTCTTCTTGCACCAAAAGGTATAGTGTAGACTGCAGATGACATCATCATCATTTCATTAATCCTGAGACCTAGAGTAGTCCACAGGTGAGTTGGTCTCTCTTTCAGCAAATTTAAAGCTGAAGATATTTGTTTCGCTCTTTCTGCATTTTAAAGCAGAAAACTTTTGTCTCTATTTCTGAGTCTGAAAGCAGGTAAGTGTTGACTGTCTTCCTGGATGTATAAGCAGATGATGTCAGCGTCTTATGAAAAACTTTTCTAACAGAAAATGGTGTAAAATGCATAGAATTCTAAGTTTATTTGGGTAACATTAAACATTTCTGTTAGTTGAAACTTAATTTTTTCTCAGTTTCATGGAAAGAGAAATATAAAGAAATACTACATTTGTATATTAATAAATACATGTACAATTAAGGCAAAATAATTCCAAGCTCAAAGACACACATAATATGCCAGTTGAATTTGTCTTTGCGTGTACGTATATGTAAGTGAAAATAGCATGACAAAATTCAAAAAACCCTGAAATTCACTGCATAATGTTTAAATACAATCGACCAAATAAACAATTGACAGGCAAACTAGATTTGTGTGTGTGTAAAAGAACGGCAATTCCATAAAGGCTTATTGTTGAAATGAACAAATAAATTATATAGATTTTTGGACCAATATACTTTTTCAAAAACAACGGCCAAAAGGACCAGTGCTTTGTCCTTACCCTGCATGGTTATAGACACTGTTCTAAAACCTGACTGTCTCTGTTTATAACAGGTGTGGGAGTTCTGCTACCATTCATCGCCCTGTACATGAAACAAATTGGCCTGACGACATCTCAAACAGGATTCATATATGGAGTGATGCCATTCATCGGATTCTTTACTCGACCAATCTTTGGATACATTTCAGACCGTTGGAAAAAGCACAAGTTAGTGCTGATAACATGTTGTGTCCTGACTGGCATCTTCTACCTACTTCTCCTTTATGTGCCTCACAGCCAATCAGGGTACATTGATGTAAAGACAGACATACACTGCGGACAGTACAGCTCTTATATACGCGATTGTTACCATGTTAACAGAACAAATTCTCTCACATGCCCTCTGAGCTTTGATGCCTATGCTAATTTATCAAAAGGGATCGTTCAAGAAAAGTCATTGAGTGTTGTAGGCTTAAAAAACTCCAATGACACTGGTTTATACTTACAAGTTGGTGACAGTCAGGGGGCTAGTGGCGATTCATCTTGCAGTTTTTCTTGCCATTATAAGACAGGGGACACATTTCAAACTAAAGCCTGTTTCACAAATCAAGTAGACAAATTAAACAAACACTGTTATGATATATCTGTCAGTCTTGATAAAGAACCAGATTTAGAATTTTCGCTTAGAAACATTTCTAACATCATCAGCCGTGAAGTAGTACAGGACCAACAGATAGTCGGGGACCTAGTTTGTCGTGACTTTGATATCAAATCTGTCGCGTACCAGGAGAAGCCTTATTGGCAGATGTTGTGTGACAGAGACGTGGAGATGACTTGCAGCATGAAGTGTTTCGGGTCCAAAAACAAGACTTGTGAATTGAAGGAATGGCAGAATGCAGATCTAACTATAGCGTTGTTCTTTGTTTTTTTCTTGTTTGGAAATATTTTCTTTGCCCCCATTATAAGTATAGGAGACGCTATGACTTATGATATTCTTGGCGACCAGAGAAATCAGTATGGTAAACAGAGACTTTGGGGGACACTAGGATTTGCATTGTTTAGCATTACCTCATCATTCTTAATGGAGTTCATGAGTACAGATCCAGCTAAAGCCGATTTTACTGCTTCTTTCTACCTATTTTTAGTGTTGTTCCTACTCACAGGCGTCAGTGTCTTGCGGATATCCTTGTCGGAAGACGTTTCGTGCAGTAGTAGTTTCTCGGATGTATGTAAGCTGTTCCGTTACGCTAAGGTTATGATATTTTTGGGAGTGGTGCTGTACTTTGGACTGTTAACTGGAGTGATTGAGACATTTCTATACTGGTACCTGTCAGGTGTGGATGGTTACATCACATTAATACCTGGCCTTTGTCTACTTGTTTCCTGTTTCGTGGAAACCCCCGTCCTGTTTTTATCGGGATACATCATCAAAAGAATAGGACATCTGTTCTGTTTATACATTGTGTTCGGTGCGTATGCGTTACGTTTCTTTTTCTACTCATTACTGACCAATGCCTGGTATGTACTGCCTGTAGAAGTCCTCCACTCCATCACGTTTGGCCTGATGTGGGCTACCTCCACATCCTATGCCAGCATCATCTCTCCACCCGGAATGTCTGCCACTGTACAGGGCATCATTGGGGGACTCCATTTTGGATTTGGTAAGTTTGTGATGTTCAGAAAAGACTTGACGGGGGCCTGAGGGGCGGGGCCAAAAAGGGTAAAATTGACTAAAATTTCAAAAATCTTCTTCTCAAGATCCAGATATGGTAGAATCAAATACTCTTCATAGATGGAAGGGTCTTAAGGTGCTTTACCAAAATTCAGCTGACTGACAGAACCACTATTTGTACATGGTCCATATACTACCCAGATCTTTCACACTACTTTTGCATTACATTAAGTTCAAGTTATGTTTGTTACAAAATGATTTCCTTTTCATTTGGCAACATCGATAACATCAGTTTTTACATAACTCAGGTGACCGTTAAGGGCCATGAGCCTCTTGTTTAACATCAAGAATTTCCTAAATTTAGCTTACCTGGTTCAAAGGATATGTTAGCTTATGCTATAGCACATCATTTCTCTGTCTGTCGCCTGTTCATTACCAATTTATCTGTTCAGTTTTCCTTTAGAATGCTAAAGGTCCTGAATGGCTCAGAATATGGTCTGGAGCATTGTTGGGAATAGGGGACTAACTATTTCATAAATAGAGGGATTGGCCCCCTTGGTGAGGGGGTTGGGAGTGGAGGTACAGAAAGGCAGGGCCTTGGAAAATGTAGAAACATGAATGCAATTACAGCCACTCTATAGAATTACACTTTGGGGTGTAACAGACAAAACACAATAATGCAGTGGCCTGTAGTCATAATATTCATACAGGTCTGCAGTACTAGTTCAGTCACAAAGTATACAAGATCGACCCCCCTCCCCCAAAAAAAAATAAAAAAATTATAGGAAACTTATCTTCTTGGAAACAATAGATCAGCGTTTAATTATTTGCTTGTTCAACTGTGATTCAGCCACGTCATGTAACATGTATGTTTTCTGGTACCATGACCTTTTATCCATGTCTCCCACCTTCTTTACACCTTCACCGATCCTGCTTAGAATTTAACCCAAACTTTACAGCACTTAATGTCATATGCTGTAGGTCTTCCTTCTGATCCAGACTAAAAATGTAAGATAATTTGAAATGACAACATTTAAGTGTTACTGAAATCAATTGCATATATTGCACACTTTTAGACCACCATCATCTGATGGAGGGCTATACAAATCACCCTTTGTCCATGGTCCATCACCAGTCGTCCATCTGCCATCCATCTGTCCTTGAACAATTCTTGTTATCAATATTTCTCACAAAGTCCTGAAGGGATCTATCTCATATTTCATATGAAGGTTCCCCTTGGTCCCTAGTTGTGCATGTTTTGAGACAAATCTGATGAATAAAACGGCCGACAGGCAGTCGTCTTGTATTTTGACAGTGAAGGTTTTGTTATCACTATATCTCGGGAACCACTGGAGGGATTCTTCTCTAATTTGATGTATAGGTTTCCTTTGGTCCTTAATTGTGAGTGTTTACTTTTGAGACTGATTGGATAAACAAAATGGCGGACAGATGGCCATCTTGGATTTAGACATAGGTTTGTTACATGTATCACTATTATTCAGGAAGTAGAGGAGGGGTCTTCTTCAGATTGGTTATGTAGGTTTCCAATGGTCCTTTATTGTGAGTGTTTACTTTTGAGATTAGATAGACAAAACGGTTGACAGGTGGCCATCTTGGATTTTGGCATTGAAGGTTTGTTAGTGCTATTTCTCAGGAAGTACTGGAGGGATCTTTCTGAAATTTGATATCTAGGTTCCTTTTCATCCTATAGTTGTGCATGGTTTATTTTGAGAGTGATCATAAAAACAAGATGGCCGAAGGAAGAAACTAACAGATCTTTCTCATATTGCAATGATAATTAGTTCTATTTCTTTCACATTAAGTACTGTACTAGTAAATATGTGAAAAGACAAACTTATTATTAAGGTTGTCTTTTATACACAGCGGTATGAAGTTTAGATATTTTTTTTTTACCTCAAAGTGCATTTACTGTTAACATGACCCGATCAAACAGATAAGAAAAATATCAAACTGACGAAGAACTAATGAAGATGGTACAGTGGTGGGCGACAATATCCCTCTTGGATCTCTTGTGTTTTGTAGATATCTGCTGATGTATGTTTCAACAAGTATTTTGTGACAATTGAAACTTTTTGTATACAAAAGACCCCAAGGGCCTGTTATTTACACACCTACATCATTTTGTAGATTAGAAAAATTCGAAATTGATCATAGCAAAATTTGACAATAGTAAGCACTTCCCCATTCTGTACTGATCTGCCTCTCGTGATTTTGGGATTGACAGGATTCCTGGGACAATCCCTACATTAAACATACGTGTTTATTCGTCTCTTGGCTTGCCTCTTTTAAGATGGATCTGTAATCTCCCTGTTTATCTACTTTGTAGTGTTAATATGAGTTAGCAATGGGTCGTAAAATTCAATTCCGAATTATTATCAGCAATTATTAGAATGCTTGCAGAAACTTTAGTGTAATTAAGAGAAACTTCAAAGTATATGTTTTGTGACATTATTTCTGAAAATGTAACTTTTTATGATATTTTTAACTGATTTTTACAATTATAGTCCCTTTAACCTTCATTTGTACATAGCTGTATGTAGCATAAACATTTGTGCCCCTTTGCCTGTTGCACAGGAAAGGGTATCGGCAGCATCGTCACCGGACAGATAGTGGAACCACTGGGGTTTGTGTGGACATTCCGACTGTACAGTTTCATCTCCGTCGGCTTTCTAATACTCTACATCATTATCAACCGACTGTGCCTAAAACAAAGCACGTTTGACCAGACGAAAGAAGCTCAAGGTTTGTTAGGTCCACAATGATAGTATTAACAAGGTAGATATTATTAATAATGCAGATGTGGTGGAGGAAAGCTGACTCTGTGGTGGAGGAGTCTAACTCTGCAGGAACAAAGTATCCATTGTCCGTCCATCATCAACTTTTCCTTGAAAATAGTTCATTAAATAAAGTCGTGAGCATTGCTGGGCCATGAGGATTCAATATTGTATTATAATAATAATAATAATAATAACATACAGCATTTATATAGCGCTCTATATAATTTGTAAAATTACTCTAAGGCGCTTTACAACATATGGATAATAGTAATGTTATAATTGTGAAAACAAACAACAAAGGCTTGCAATCACTTTCATACATTTAACAAGCAATGTGCACATAATTGAACAAATAAAAGGGTGGTATTTACATGACGTCTTTGCAAAGATTCTAAAATGCAGACGTGAAGAGGTGAGTTTTTATGTCCCTCTTGAACTTGGCCAGGGTATTTGACTTCCTAATAGCAGATGGTAAGCTATTCCACAACGTAGCCGAAACCCTCCCAAAGCATCTGTTTCCGTAGGTCACAGTACGAGATTTTGGGACACACAACAAAGATTCTGACTCCGACCGCAGTGATCTTGACGGCTGA
The DNA here is from genome assembly GCF_002113885.1 of Mizuhopecten yessoensis. Lineage (NCBI taxonomy): Eukaryota > Metazoa > Mollusca > Bivalvia > Pectinida > Pectinidae > Mizuhopecten > Mizuhopecten yessoensis. The sequence goes on along the minus strand of NW_018480017.1, from coordinate 392,403 downwards.
TACAGGGTAACAAGTTCCTGTAGGTACTGAGGAGCTGTTCCATCCAGTGCCTTGTATGTGTATACCAGAATTTTGTACTGCGACCTGTATCGTACAGGTAACCAGTGCAACGAATAAAGCGCAGGTGTGATGTGCTCTCTCTTTCGAGTACGAGTAACTAGCCGTGCTAAAGTGTTCTGAACCCTCTGCAGACGACTAGTTAGTTTGTCAGATATACCACAGAGCAACATGAAGAGTATAAATGAATGGTGGTGCCTTCCTAGGGCAGAGGGGAGTTGCACAGTAGAAAAAAATAAATGTATATACTACTATTTCGGTATTAGTAAAGGGATTTTTACCAAATTTGGTTTTAACATCTGTAACCCAAGGAAGCTCAATATTGTATAAATTTAGTAAGTGTGACTTCCTGGAGGGATTGGACTCCAATACAGGAATGTTTGGGGTACAGCTGTATTCATTGTAAATGTAATTAAAACAAATCAAAATCTCTGTATATAGTCATAACAATTTCTCCTGGAATCTTCCTGTTACTATGTAAGTATAGTACAGTGCTTAGAGTATATACGTCTCTGGTTGTATTGATATATTTTTGTCTTATTTCATTATTCAAATACTTGTTTTAATATTTCATTCATAGATAATGCAGAGGAGGCCACTATAACAAATGATGGTAACATGGAAGTGGGTCAGAATCTTTTATCTGATCAGGAGAAGCATGAAATGGAACCCCTCTAGACCTGAAGAACACAGCTGTAAGTGAACTGGGCCCCACTATTTACATCATCTGATCAGGAGAAACATGGAATTGAGCCTCTCTGATGAACCCAACATTTGGAGGACTACAGTATTTACATTAGCAGGTTGTTCATTTTATTAGGTTATAGATATTGAGATATGGTAAAATATACAATGAAGTGTGGTAGGGTTTTTCGCTGGCCACACTCTAAGCTAGGACAGTTTGACAAATATCCTGACTTAAGTTTGACACAAGTGTGCAGTGTGTGTAGAAATTTGTGTTGGTGCTATGGAAGGTTGACAGATGTTCTTCAGTTTATCTGTTACAAGTTAAAAATTGGTACATGTGTACTTGAAATCCTCATCACCAATCTATTAGTCAGTGAAATCAAATTTCTCAAAATAACGATTGTTCTTTCTTCATAAATCTGGGAAAACCTTTCAGCTTATTGGTAGTGGACTATTTCACTTGTTTTGCAGTCTATATATTTACCTGATGATCTTTGACGAATAGACCAATATGTTTCATGCGGCATTTAAAAGTGATTTTTAAAGAACAAGGGTATACTCAGTCTGGTGATATTTCATTGCACCAAACAGCACTTGGTTTTACTTGTATTGTTTCATGACCCATCGATAAAGTGGGTCATCTAGGCAGCACGGGAGACTTTTTTTTTAAATTTCTTTTGTTATGATGACAAGGCTTACTTTTTTTTGTAGTATCAGGTATACTCTGCACATTCCAATGTATATAAATGCATTACTTGTGTTTTATTCAAATAGCGTTATTTTGTACATAATTATAATTATGCTCTTTTCATTGATTTTTGTTTTGTTTTTTTGTTGACAAGAAATGTTTTTTAGTTGGTACTGTACCATTATAATTACCAGGTAGGTATATTCATAGACAAGTTTATTAAAATACTATCTGTTATAGTTTTGATGGTGTTGGATACACCAAATTGCATACCTACCAAGTCACCTACTTTTGTGCAGGTCAAGCAGCAGTTGACCTCTAGCCTAGGCGAGTAAATTTTAGTAAATTATAGTAAATTTTAGTAAATTTTAGATCTCCTGCATTTGCACTACTTATCCCATCATTGAAAATAATTCTGAATTCTAAATTTAAAACTTTGAATATTAAAATACTCCATAAAAATATAAACATGTATATTGAAATGAAAATATTGATACATTTTAGTTTAAATGTTATACTACTGATTTTGATGAACTTGAAAACTTTTAATGATAGTGAAATGACCTTCAAATAGCAGATTTAACCTGGATTTTGACCATCTATGACACTCGCCTCTTTAATGAGAACTTGTCAGGCATGCATTGTTGGCACTTGCCCTACTTTATGGTTTAGAAGTTCAGGGAAGTAGTCATTAATGAAGGAAAGGTATATAATGCATCATTCACTTTAAGTATTTCATAGGGCTATGGAATAAGTCTAGTCCTTAGGTTAAGTAAGAGATAAATTGGTGCTAGACATGTTCCCCAATCTGATCCTATGCAAAATGTCTGCCACAAGTATGTTTATCTATTGTTTTGGTACAAACCTTGTTATTGCCTGTTGATTCAGCGTTAGATTCTTGTACGGACATTCCTATTTAGGAATCCTTTGTTTGATATGGAGGGAGAAATGTTTGTATAACTTGAAAATTCGGCTCACATGGTGACATTGAATTGCAGGATTCAATCTCCCAAAATGTGAGGTTTGGCAACCAAGAATAATGTTTTACAGTTGTTATTTGGTGTGCATAATATATTGTTGCAGTTTTATTAGAATTTATACAGGGACCTATAATTTGAAAATGATAAAACATATTTTTTTTTATTATTATTTAAGAGATGCTATTAATGCTCTATCTAAAGACTTGTCATTTAAATGGACTAGTGTAATAAACCCAACCGGTGATAAAAGTCCTCAGGTTTTATTGTTATTGTTCCCAAATATACCACTGCCAAATTGTTCTCCCAATGAGTCCTCAGAATTAATCTTCAGTATTCCCTTTAGTACCACAGTCCTAACGTTCCCCACTATCATGCTCCTGTAGAAGATCACAGTATTTTCTAATTGTCTGAAATACACAAATTGTTAGTCATTTTTGATGGAATGAGTTTATTCTGAATCATAACCTACAAGCTTCAGAATAATCAACTTTTATGAGTTGGATACTTGTTTTATCCGGGGTCCTGGCAGTGGTACGGGGGTCCTGATTAGCTCTTCTCTGTACCAGATATAGGATTTCACTTCTGTTGGAATAATATTTGATGCAAGATGTGACCTAATGATGATGCAAGTGTGGTGTTGAAAAGTTTCACCCTTAAAACAATACCAGAGTCCTGTACACTGGGACAGATAATACCTACAGCAGGTATAGGATATCTGTAGTTACACTGAATCTACATCTTTCATATGCAAAACATGACTATTGTTAATGTTAATATTATTACACTTAGTTGATATATTTATAAATAGATGACATGACAACGGTTACTACAGTTAGTTTTCATGTTTTTGTAAAATGACATGGCTTCTGTTATTATAGGTTGTAACGTTTTGTTTAGTTGACATCACTGTCAGTCTTTTGTTCAGTTTAAAAGATCAATGATTTACAATGGAAATTAACATTATTATTTTTGTAAAGTTTGTATTGCAAATATACTTACCTTGAATAAGAAAGGCTACTTCATTGCTGAAGTGATCATATGATAATTTGGACAGCAAGGTAATTATATGATGTGAAATGAAAAATGATATGTAAAGATTGAAAATGTATCCAATAATACTATGGTAAATACTCATACTCGTTATCATGACAGGAAAGTTGATGTTTGTACTTACGTAACATGTGGTAGATAATGATAATTGTTATAAAGTGATGGCATTTCATTTTGTTTTCTGCATTTTCACCACTGCCTGTTATTTGTTGAATAATTCACTTTTGCTTACATATTCCTGAACAGGTGCTGCTATTTATTTAAATCTCAAACCTTTCCTCAGAGTTGCTTAGACATTTTTGACTAGTTCTCAATTCCACTATCAAATTTTACCAAATAGGGTGTACAAATATCCTATAATTATACCCCCGCAATGAAGTTAGGGGGGTATACTGGAATCACCCTGTCTGGCCTGTCTGGATGTCTGTCTGTCGTCCACAGTAACTTGTCCGGAAAACTCCTCTTCAACTAACAGGTGGATTTCATTGAAACTTTGCATGAATGATTGGTATCTTATGTAGTTGTATACCAGCATTTTAATTTGGGATTTCAAACCTTTTTGATGGAGTTATGCCCCTTTGTGCAAAATACTTGTCCACACAACTCCTCCTTCACTAACAGGTGGATTGAAACTTTGCATGAATGATCAGTATCTTATGTAGTTGTGCACCAGCATTTTAATTTGCGATTTCGACCCTTTTTGATGGAGTTATTCCCCTTTGTGCAAAATACTTGTCCGTGCAACTACTCCTTTACTAACAGGTGGATTTTATTGAAACTTTGTATGAATAATCTGTATCTTATGAAGTTGTGCACCAGCATTTTAATTTGGGATTTCGACCCTTTGTGATGGAGGTACATTGTATGCGGATTGCCCCTTTGTGCAGATACTTGTTACTGGTGGGACACTAAGGATTGCTTTGCGATGGTTTGCCTTAGTAAGCCTTTAACTTACAGTTCTGGTTTATGAAGTTATTGTTCTAGTTACCTCTAACAAGGTGTCATTTAGTTATATCAACAATGTACATTTTGGTGACTTAATTGTGTTGAATGCATATATGTCTGCATGTTTGAAAAAATAAAAGCTATGTTTGACATGGTATCATTGTTGTGTAATTGTTTACAATAAGTTGTCTGTTCAACAGATTATTATCAGAAACTATGGTAGGTATGAGTGATAATGAGGCATTGCCTTTACAAGGAGACCGAGTATTCACAAAAGGGTCTGGTCCTTCACAAGTGGTTTCTCGTCCTTCAGAATGGGGTCTGGTCCTTCACAGGTGAGTCTGGTCCTTACACCTGGATATCGAGGATGCCCTCAGCTCTACTTGTGGACACAAAAGCGACAAAAATAAATATGCTCCCCACAATATTTGGTTTTTTGTATTTCTCTCTACATCTAAATACCTGTTTCCCTAGCACCTTCCTTGGCAATACCTCACTTAAAATTTGGCTTTGATGTTTGAATGTTGGCCTGAACGAGGAAGGCAATGGGCTCTTCTTTCGTGCCGGGAAATACCAAAGTCCTTCACCAGGAGGTTTTGTACTTCCCAAGGGATCTGGTCCTTAACAATGCAAGGTCTGGTACTTCTCAAGGGGTCTCACATTTTCCATTCAATATGTAATTGTCTTTTAAGCTATTAACTACAATAGTAATGTATCAAATTGAGAAAGATTTCTCCAGTACTTCATGCAAAATTTCAAGATGGTGATGCCTTGTGCACCTATCTTTTTTCAACGGGCAGTCCCAAAATTGTAAATTGGGTAATTTTAGAAATATCAATTCAGTACTTCCAAAAAGAAAAGTGTTATTCTTTCACTTCACATTTCCTCTCAAATGTTCACGACATAGATTTTCTGCAATTCATTCAGTTTCAAGTCAAGAGCTGATTTTTTCACATACATAAATAAACGGTCCATTAAAACATATCTGATATTGATATCAAGAATGTTTAACTTTTGTGATTCTGCGGCCGGTAATCTAAGAACCACAAAAAATGACTTCTGCAGATGTCTAAAATTTTATTTGCCTGAAAAAACAGTCAAATATATCACAGTTATATATAAAATACTAAACCATCGGGTAGGAGGGAGGAATGCTTTACAAAGCTACCCACAGATATCCCAATCATCTCCCATTACACCACACAGCTGTCTGGCCTCCAAGCAGCAAACATCCGTAACGGTATCAAAGGTACAAGTAATAATAATCATTATAATTATGTAGATTTCAACTTCTTTAAACTGGTAAAGCATTTTGTAGCACTGAACATTTGTAGTGTTCAGCTGTATGGGAGGTTTAATCAACGAGTCCCACAGTATATATATTTATACATATAATCATCACAACTCATTTTCAAAGATTTCCTGCATTACATACAATTCTGATTAATGAATTAGTCATTTTGATGTCAATCAAAGCCGATATTTAAACAAGTGTATGCTGTCCACTGGTTAGGCAGACAAAACAAAGGTAAAGAGAAATCTCATTCACATTACTGGTAATATTGGTACCCTTTTCTGTATCAGTTGCTCTCATTAACAGTTACAAAGTATAAGCAATACTACATCATTTGTAGAACCTCCTCAATGTCATTTCACTTCCACGCCAATACACTATCGTTATCAACACTTTACCACCTCTAGACATACTCATTGTCATAACACTTCCACTCCTCTTATACACCATCACTCCACCCTTCTGATAGGTTTCTAACAAGTGGAATTCATATGTATCACTCAAAATACCCCACCAATCCTGAAGATGTCAAAACAAAGCATTGCTGAAAATAAAACCTTTCATAGAAAACAAAATCAACCATGACACCGATATATTCCTATTTCATTGAAACCTTGTAGACAACCGAGGCAGACTAGACAGCTATATATTTGGAATGGAAAAAATAAATGACCAACACATTTTCCAGAAATTAAATCTTCCATACTGATTTGAGATTATATGCTACCTTAAGATTGTACCAACACTAAAAGTTATCTTCCTTACATTCATCTGATCATTCAAAGTATCCATGCATGCCCTCGTGTGCCTCTCCAACATTTCGTATATTAATTTACCAAGTTAAGTTGCAGTTCATGAAATATAGTTAACAATTTGTTATGGAACTGAATTTAAAAACCTCATTAAGATCGTATTAAAGGTAGCAATATATATCCTAGAAATAAATATTAACCGATTGTATTCATCATGTCATTTAGGAACTGATACTAAATATCCCAACAAAGAGATCTATCTATTCAGTCCACTGACCATGTAGATATTCTAGCCTATACTCTCAGACCAGTCCAAAACGAGGTTCTAATGACCTATTCACAAAATCTGAAGGATAGTTTGGAGTACCAATCAGCTTCAGTATCAGAGATAACTGACTTTTACATTCTGAAACAGTAACCTGCATGCTTCTACAGATTTGGATACAGAAGCTGTAATAATGTGCAATTCAACAGAAAGTTTCAGTTTATCCTTGACTTGTGAACAAACTTTAGCACTGGAATAGGTAAAATGATGATTTTTCTAAATATAATATTTTTGTTGTTTTTTCTCTTCATTTCATAGAAATTGTAAAGAGATGCTTGCTGTGCTGTAGGTTTTCCCCAATGACATCTAATGATAACAAATATTTGTATCGGTAACATTTCATTATCCTGGCAATAACCAGTAACAACTATAGTAATTACTCAATAACAATATTAAAATTCATTTGTTGGTCTTTGGCAATGATAAAGTTATTTCATTTGTGTTACCATGAACAAAGCAAGTACAGGCAGAGATTGTGAGTAAGGTGAAAGTCATAGTCTAGTTAAAAGCAACCAACAATTTAAAATACTACACATGATTTCACCCAAAGATGATAGAGGAGCACTTTTAAGTGTGGTGTTGACAGCCACACAGTTTCTATACACTGCGTCTAAACAACATGTTTTTAACACTGTTAAACTACTGACGTACTGGAGTTGAACCCTGTAGGTATTCCCGAACCCAAACATAACACTACTGGCCAGGTTAAAACATGCTAGAGCCTGAATCCGAGTTAAAGTCCTCTGTTGTGAAGCTAAAATGTGTGCGCATTTCTACAAACTCCGCATCCCAAAGCAAACTCCTCCCCAGTGGGCGGGTGCTGAACGTGCAGTGGGCATTCGTCTCCTTCAAGCTGTTTCCCTCTAGGACCTACAGAGTAAACACATATTTAAACACAACTGTCCTCATGACTGACTCTTCACTTTGCAGCAATTCTAAATTATGTGATCAAAGTTAATACAACCTCCTTGTACTGAACAAATGAAACAAAAATTAAATGAGAGATCATTTTCAAATACCGCTGCTAACATATTACAACTGAAGTAAATTCTGCTCGACAAATAGAAAGCTTAAGATGAGGGTGTTTACCAACTAGACACAGAGGAAGCTGTATGGTCCTTTACCTACTGGACACAGGGCGCTATAATGTAAGGTTTTACCTGCTGGACACAGGGAGCTATAATGTAAGATTTTTACCTGGTGGACACAGGGAGCTATAATGTAAGGTTTTACCTGCTGGACACGGAGCTATAATGTAAGGTTTTACCTGCTGGACACAGGGGGCTATAATGTAAGGTATTACCTGCTGAACACAGGGGGCTATAATGTAACGTTTTACTTGCTGGACACAGGGGGCTATAATTTAAGGTATTACCTGCTGGACACAGGGGGCTATAATGTAAGGTATTACCTGCTGAACACAGGGGGCTATAATGTAAGGTTTTACTTGCTGGACACAGGGGGCTATAATGTAAGGTATTACCTGCTGGACACAGGGGCTATAATGTAAGGTTTTACCTGCTGGACACAGGGAGCTATAATGTAAGGTTTTACCTGCTGGACAGTGAGGAAGCTCGCTCTTGGGCAGGTTGGTGACACGCTGGAAGTCATCGTGACAGATGTTACAGAAGTGAGTTGTCCCGAAGCAGAAGAAGACGGCGACAGAGCAGCAGTAGCGACATTTGTATTCCAGGAAGTCTGTTCCATGTTTAGGACACATCTATATTTAGAAATACCAATGTTAAAAGCATTTCTAATCTGTCAAAGTATCTTTTAGCCTGCATTTTAGAATTAAATATATTAAGTTTCTGAAGTGGAAAATCCTAACTTTAAGGCTTTAATTTGTCAAGGCTTTGATATGTAAACAAATATTTTCTAAAGTTACAGTGCTATATGTCCAGTTTATATCAGTCACATTTACGAGTGCATCCTAGCTGACACTGATAATGGAAATTCCATCCCAAATCTATATCCACAAATAAATATACAACAAACTTATATATATTTTTAAACTGACTGTCACAACATTTAATTGGGACATGGGTTGATTAGATGTTGACTGCTCCTTACCTGGGCCCGGGAAATATCAGAACAACCCCCACACACCAGCTCCTGTGGGTCATAGTCTTCAGCGACACCAGCCTGCTCATCACAGCGAGCCTCACCTCCGTAGTATGCCTGTATGACAGTAAACATAATACATTATGCCATAATAACAACTCAACAAACATTTATGACAGAATTCCCATACTGTATAAATATTGTAAACCACCCCCTGCTTAATTCCAATCCCTGTCTGTGTTGGTTTTAACATTGTCTCAGTTTTTCCTCTTTTTAGTTTAATATTGTAAGTCAACCCTATCTATCCAGACCCTGTTTACCCAGAAAACCCCACATTGCTTCACCGATCGTGGAGTACAAATTATTGTTAAACAACCTGTTCATTCCAATATTTCCATTAAACTTGTTTTCCAAGATGTAAAATACATTCGTGACTTTCCTTGTAACATATTGTGAAAACTTAAATATTCAAACTGAATATTTTCTTATCTTCTGTTTTTAATAAAGAGTACTATTAAAATGCCTCAACTTTTCTGTTTAAGTAATTTGTGTGTACCTTTTTACATTTGTAGCAGACATAATAGGCATATCTCTCCATGGCAAATCCTGCGGGGTCCTGGTAGAATCGAGCCCCAGGTGTGGTGATGGCCTCGGCCTTGTGTAGTCCCTCATACTCCAGTCTCATCATAGCCTTCCTCTTTACGTCGCTGTACAGGTCTCTGATAGGCTTCAGTTGGTCACGTAACACTGGCTGTTCTATTGTACTCTATATAAAATAGTGTTAATGTTGATTATAGGGAGGTAAACCTCTTATTTCTCTGCATATGGTTATAAGTCAAACTTAAGGGTGAGAAAATCTCTGGTTTAATTCAATGTGAGGAGAGATAGCTCAGCTTTAGAGTAAGTTAATGTAGGTAACAACTCATTGCACATCTATAGACACACCATAATGAAAATAGGCAGCCATTTGGCAGAAATAATAAGCCTTGAATTACCTTCCATTTCATTTAGCTATCTGTATATTCACAATCATTGAAAACCCCTGACACTTTACATGTGTAAATTACACTTTTAAGTTACACATGTTTTCTCATTTCATTTCTTGTGTTTCTTACCTTGCATATTGGACAGAGTGAGAATCCGAAGGTGATTCGTGGGCCGACCCAGCACTTCTCTAGGATGTTCTTGGTACAGTGTAAATGGAACAGGTGGTTACACTTCAGCTGTGGATATACATCATACACAATATGTAACAACTGGCACAGATGTCCTACTTACACATCACATAAAAAGATGACACCTACATAACAACTGACACTCACACATTACACATCACACACATGTTACACATCACACACATGTTCATCAAAATTTCCAAAATTTCAATATATTTGGAAACAAGATACACAAGAGGCCCAGAGGGCCCTTATCGCTCACCTGGATAATAAAGCAACCATGGGAAATTATTCTTATTACATTAAATCCCTCCAATAATACAGAAGAAGAAGAAAGATTTTAAAGGTTTAAACCTCTAATTTCCCTATTGGCCCCGCAACTCTCAGCCCCCATGGGGTCCAAACCCATCGTTTTTTCAAAATTGAGTCCCCTTGGCCCAAGGATGCTCCAGACCAGATTGGGATGAAATCCCTTAATTCCTATGGTAGAAGAAGGATTTCAAAGGTTTTTACCTCTTTTTCCCCTATTGGGCCCAGCAACTCTGCCCCCAGGGGGTCCACACCCACCGTTTATACAAAATTGAGTCCCCAAAGATGCTCCAGATCAAATTAGGATAAAATCCCTTCATCCCTTTCGTAGGAGAAGGATTTTAAAGGTTTACCTCTATTTCCCCTATTTGGCCCTACCCCTCTGTCCCCAGGGGGGCCACACCCACCGTTTATACAAAATTGAATCCCCTTGGCCTAAGGATGCTCAATACCAAATTTAGTTCAAATCTACTGGGCCGTTCAGGACAAGTAGTGTTTTAAAGGAAAAGTTGACGGACGGATGGACGACGGACGGACAACAGACGCTGCACTATGGCATAAGCTCACTTAACCTTCGGGCAGGTGAGCTAGGCATACCTTGATTGCAGGTGCCGCAGCAAGAGCCTCAGTGAAGCAGATCATACACATGTCATCAGCATCCTGTTTGAGCGACTCCTGGTTTTCCGTGCGACAGCGATGGAGACAGGGCAGACAAGGATCCTCATTCTTGATACCTCCACAGGCATGACCACACGGTAGCACCTTGGTACAGGCATTCTGAGCATGCTCCTGTCAAACAGAAGATGTCATTGTATTAACTCACTGGGCACTTCCATGTACTTTTTGTCTTAGATTGTGTTCATTTATGCAAACAATATTATATTTATTGACACTTCAGGATATTAAAACACTTCAGAATATCCTGAACATTTTGAACGCTAACTGTTTAACAAATTAACTGTTAATTTGAAAAAAAATCTCCATTTTAAAGAAAAAAATTGAGATATGCATGGCAATTTAAAAATGTAAAATACACAAATAAACAATGCAGCAAATTATTTCTAGAATGTGTCAAATAATTTCTGAACAGACTTTAGAAATATCATTATGTTACAAGGACAAAGAAAGTTTGATTAGGTGAAACATCAAATCAAAATGGGTTTTTTTCCATTCTACTTTGCAGTTTTCTTTAAAAGTTCCAGTGCTTACCTGACACTCGGCATCAGCACACACATTACCAATGGCTAGGAGTCCTGTGTTGTTACTGGTACCACAGAACCGACAAGTACCAGGACCAGCACCCCCGGCTGAGGTACGACCTACAATACAAACATACTACTGGACAAAGTCTTCACAAATTGATAATGTACAAAGACATTCCCACTACAACTCCTCACATATCAATTCAGGTTGGCCCCCTCCGCTTGTACAATTTTGAGCCCCACCATCTCAAAATGCTTTTCACCAAGTATGTTTGATATCTATCACACAGTTCCAGAGAAGAAGTCACTTAAACCAATATGTAAGCTAATATCAATTATAGCCCCACTGCTCAACACCGGAGGATAGACAATTTTTTTCAATAATTTAGAACCCCCACTTCACAAAGATATTCCAGACCAAATTTGGTCAAAATCCCCTAAACAGTTCTTGAGAAGAGAACTTGTTAAGGCAAAAGACGACAACAGACTACTACTGAACAGGTAAGCTAAAAATACCTGGCCAAAGTCAGTGTCTGTTAGGTAATTCCTGGTGTAAATGATTCACTTACCCTCCCGAAACTCCACCATAGCCTTCAGAGTCTTGGAGTCAGCCAGGGACATGACCCAGAATAGTTTGGTCCGACCACATCCCTCATGAAGGTCAACCTTGATTGCCTCCTCCTCTTCCTTAAACACCTGGTAGGTGAAAATTATACAGGTGTGATAACCAAGTAAAGGTAACATAAAAAGTGAAACATTGTTAAAAAAATAAAATTTGAAAAACCCCACTGACTTATAAATTAAGACCTAAATCCCCAAGGTGAAGAAACAATATGAAAAACTTGTTTTATAACAGCTGCATTAAATTATAAAACAAAACAACTTTACAAGACATTGGCATCTTATTTTTATATTTCCATGCAATGACTTGTTTTATATACAAAAATGTTACACTAACACATCTACATATTGTGTTCAGATATTTTACAAGCTCTTCTATTAAAATAAGCCACACAACAAGGAAAACATTCAGTGTCTAAAAACTGCCATTTACCTAGAACATCTACTGTTCTAGAGCTTAAATTGTAGCAAATAAGATTATTTTTAATATGTCAGGCACATTTACATGCATTTTAAGGTAAAGAATTAATCATGGTTTGATTTTGGTGGCCTGAACTTTTCCTGGTAAACATATTGGGGCAATATTTGTTATTTCAATGATTATTTCATGCTTATATTCCTAGTTTGTTTGAAAACATCACAAATCTACCTAGTACTAGTAGATATTAACAAAACTACCTGGTAAGTAATACAACTACTTGATTGGTAATGAAACTAGAACTACCTGTCTGTCAGGAGTTTAGAAAATAATACACCTGCTGTTACTCACTCCTGCTGTTACTCACTCCATTATTTCTAAGAAGTGACTATTGTGAGATCCACCTGCAGAATTAGGGACTTTTGGTGTCCTCTACAGCACCCATTTTAATACATTATAATTGGGATCTATTAAATCTCTCTACTTCCCCACTACTTTTTTGCACTTCTTTTTGGGCAAAATGTTGCTATTGGCCTGAGTGTTAATCATACTCTAAAGCAAACAAGGTTTTGGGTTCTGTCTCCCAACAAAGACAAATCAGAGTTCTTCAAATTGTTTCTTGCTGGTGTGGGCTTGGCATTCAGCTTTAAACGGTTGGCACTAAGGGGTGGTTAGCATGCAGCCAGTATAATGTGATCATGAGGAGTGTCATACGACCAAGTCCAGGTCTGACATTTCAGTGAAATTGCACTTTAAAGTGGCGACTGTGTGGCCCCATCATCCATATGACCTTGGTTGTTGAGAGGATATAAAGCCCCAAAGGAACAAATATCAGGCCTAGTAAGTAAATAAAGGAACTATCCAGAGAATATCAGAGCTACCTAGTGAATAAAAGTATTTATCATACAGTGGTGTTTTTATTTGCCTATGAAAATGTAAAAGCAGATATTCAGGATCGCCTTGAGAAATACATCATTTAAGGCATTTTAAAGATCTAGTGCTAATATTTTAGGGGATTTGACCTGTTGGCTCTATGTGTACAAGCTATTATTATAATGGGTGCGACCTCTTTGACCTGTCCAGTTTACCTGGCCATGGAAAGGTGTAACTCTGCAAGGGGTTAAAGGGCACATGGGTTAACAGCAGGAAAGGTCAAGGTAATCAGGTTAAAGGTCATTGTCTATAGTTACAGACCTGATGGTCTGACCAAGTAGATGTGGACTCTGAATGGGCCCAGGTCTGAAACAAGATATTTACTTCAAGTATGCTGTGTTATTTTTGTGTTGAAATTCAAATCTGTAAACCTTGCTGTATGGAAGTTGAGGTTTGAAATTTTACCAGAGAAGAAATATAGACGACTGTCATGTTAAACATGTAGAAATACCTCTAACTGTTGCTAAATACCCGGTAACTCTCTATATATACAGTATATCACTCACATTCACTGTGTTTGGCGAGTATATACAGTATATCACTCACATTCACTGTCTTTGGCGAGTTTTATACAGTATATCACTCACATTCACTGTTTTTTAGCGAGTATATACAGTATATCACTCACAGTCACTGTCTTTGGCGAGTATATACAGTTTATCACTCACATTCACTGTCTTTGGCGAGTTTTATACAGTATAACCTTGCTGTATGGAAGTTGAGGTTTGAAATTTTACCAGAGAAGAAATATAGACGACTGTCATGTTAAACATGTAGAAATACCTCTGACTGTTGCTAAATACCCGGTAACTCTCTATATATCCAGTATATCACTCACATTCACTGTGTTTGGCGAGCATATACAGTATATCACTCACATTCACTTTCTTGGGCGAGTATATACAGTATATCACTCCCATTCACTGTCTTTGGCGAGTATATACAGTTTATCACTCACATTCACTGTCTTTGGCGAGTTTTATACAGTATAACCTTGCTGTATGGAAGTTGAGGTTTGAAATTTTACCAGAGAAGAAATATAGACGACTGTCATGTTAAACATGTAGAAATACCTCTAACTGTTGCTAAATACCCGGTAACTCTCTATATATCCAGTATATCACTCACATTCACTGTGTTTGGAGAGTATATACAGTATATCACTCACATTGACTGTCTTTGGCGAGTATATACAGTATAACACTCATATTCACTGTGTTTGGCGAGTATATACAGTATATCACGTATATCACTCACATTCACTGTGTTTGGCAAGTATATACAGTATATCCCTCACATTCACTGTCTTTGGCGAGTATACACAGTATATCACTCACATTCACTGTGTCTGGCGAGTATATACAGTATATCACTCATATTCACTGTCTTTGGCGAGTATATACAGCATATCACTCACATTCACTGTCTTTGGCGAGTTTTATACAGTATAACCTTGCTGTATGGAAGTTGAGGTTTGAAATTTTACCAGAGAAGAAATATAGACGACTGTCATGTTAAACATGTAGAAATACCTCTGACTGTTGCTAAATACCCGGTAACTCTCTATATATACAGTATATCACTCACATTCAATGTATATATAGATACAGTATATCACTCACATTCACTGTCGTTGGCGAGTATATACAGTATATCACTCATATTCACTGTCTTTGGCGAGTATATACAGCATATCACTCACATTCACTGTCTTTGGCGAGTTTTATACAGTATATCACTCAAATTCACTGTGTTTGGCGAGTATATACAGTATATCACGTATATCACTCACATTCCCTGTGTTTGGCGAGTATATACAGTATATCACGTATATCACTCACATTCACTGTGTTTGGAGAGTATATACAGTATATCACTCACATTCACCGTCTTTTGCGAGTATATACAGTATATCACTCACAGTCACTGTCTTTGGCGAGTATATACAGTTTATCACTCACATTCACTGTCTTTGGCGAGTGTATACAGTATATCACTCACATTCACTGTCGTTGGCGAGTATATACAGTATATCACTCACATTCACTGTGTTTGGCAAGTATATACAGTATATCACTCACATTCACTGTTTTTTGGCGAGTATATACAGTATATCACTCACATTCACTGTCTTTGGCGAGTTTTATACAGTATATCACTCACATTCACTGTGTTTGGCGAGTATATACAGTATATCACTCACATTCACTGTGTTTGGCGTGTATATACAGTATATCACTCACATTCACTGTCTTTGGCGAGTGTGTATGTGTTTTTGTTAAGCTGGTGTTGGGGTGTGTATTTATTGTTTAGCTAGTGTTGGGGTGTGAATTTATTGTTAAGCTGGTGTGGGGGTGTGTATTTATTGTTAAGCTGGTGTTGGGGTGTGTATTTATTGTTTAGCTAGTGTTGGGATGTGAATTTATTGTTAAGCTGGTGTGGGGGTGTGTATTTATTGTTTAGCTGGTGTTGGGGTTTGTACATTTATTATGTGCCTTGTGTTGGTGTGTTTTTATTTACCTGGCGTTGGTGAGTCCGTTTTTTGCGCGGGAGATGTAGGAAGCGGTCACACTCAGCACAGAGGTTGCCACACTCGTTACACAAGATGATGGCCTGGGTCTCCCCGTCGTCATGGTTATCACATGTTGGCTGACAAACAAACCCATTTAACATTGAACATCTTCATTATATAGTACAATTTTTATATATCGTAGAGTACATATAAAGTAGATTACAAGGCCATGAACAATAAGAAAACAGATGGTGAAGTCTGAGTCATATAGAATGAATGGACAAAACAATAACACTTGAAGTGGTAATCAGACTTGATGACATCAGTTTTTGTTCGACTGATCACTTGTACAGCCAAGTGATGAAATAGACATTAATTTCTAAATGGAGTAATCAATCCTTTAGTATTAATAAATTTCTAAGACTATTAAATAATTCAGGAAAAGGATAATTCCCTTGGCTTTTCCAGACATTATTAAACAAAATTATAAACAAAAGATTGACAGAGCCCTTGCTGCTCATCAGTTATTACATAATTATGCATTTATAACATCAAGTAAACATAAAACGGTTTCCGATAACTTGAGATAACTGGTGATCATCTTGTATTTTTACTGAATCAAACATTTATAAAAACCACTCTGTAGGACAATAAGAGGAACATTTTCGTAAATTTTCGTTAAACTGATTTGTGAAATAAAGATGTGTGAAAAAGCTCTTATAAAATAAGACTTGACTTTGATTTCCAATCTACTCCCAGGACGGCTATGATCCTTCATTTAGACCTTGAATCCCATTAGCAAAAGTATATTGCATTAGCAGTGTAGAAATATACCTTACGCCCATCTATCCAGACACCACAGGACTATTACCTTCATTGTTACAAATAGAACCTACTTTCCCTCAGATGTTTCATACCAAGAAGATTGAAATCCTAAAATAGTCATCTTTTAATATTTTACCCTATTGGTCGAAAGATGCTTCATACTTATAATAAGGTAAAATCCCTTTAACATAAACATAAGTACTAGTAGTCTTTGAAACTTTTATCCCTATATCCCCTATTGGACCCCAACATGCATTCGGCCCCTAGAAAGGCCTTAAACAGCCTTTAACCTGTACTTGAGTAGCCTTTAAATATTCGTTGCTATTTCTTGTATGTGACACTGTTTTCTCTCTCAAGGAAAGTGTGCCATTTAAACAACAATAAATTCCCTTGGTCAAGATATGTTTCATACAAAAAGTAAAAACATCCTTCAATCTTTCTAAATAAATAGTCTTTTAAAGTAAAATGACAGACAGTATGATCATAGACACATGGACAACAGGTTTAAAGGTCTCGTTCTTGTCTGTAATCAACAACGTCCTTTTGGATATAACACTGATCACTTTAAGTACTACAGAGTATGTCTTACCCTCGGTTGTCCATGCTGGCCGTTAGGGCTGCTGACCCACTGACCTGAGGTCAGTCTCTCCACATGGTCTTGGTCCAGTACACAGAGAGAGGCCAGGGCAAGCCACAGCTGTAGGGGGGAAACGTTATTATTATAATCACAGATTTAGGGGACAAGTATTATGGCTATAATCAAAGCTTAAGTGTTATCACTATATTTTTTCAAAATACATTTCAATATTTACAGTTACAGAAACTCTTTGGTGTGATTTTGTAATCATCTTAAAAATCATGTATTTGAATGCTGTTGTGATATCTGCATCATTCGTTTATCTGGTTATTACTAGTTTCAGCTATTATATGGTTCCAGTCACTGTTGTACAAACACGTGCACTGTGTAAGAAACACTATGACACCAAAATATCACTTTGTTAGGATCCAATTCATTTTTACAGTCAACAATACTTGTAAGTTGTTACAAAAGACTTTTTTTTGGAATACAAACTGTTGGAGTCTTGATACAGGCTTCAGGTACCCTGTGTGCCTCGTCCAGTTTGGTGAGGTTGAGAATCGCCTCAGCAATGGCTGCTTTTGTCACTGTTGCCCACGTCTCAGACAACTGTCCCTGTAAAATGAAATCGTACAAATTGGCCATAATGATATATTGATAAAGGAAAACTAGATCTTCAGGTGTAGTTTTATTTCAAAACATTAAGCATAATGATATATATATCAAGTCAATATATGTTACAAATTCAAGCAATATTGATCTAATAAAAGTTTCATTAATTTCAGTGAAAATTAGACAATATTTTTGTACAGTATTAAATTAAGCAGAAATTGTGAATAGAGAGTTTTTGAATATTCACCTAATTATGAGGGGTTTGGGCCACCTGCAGGTGATGTTTATGAACTTGTATTAATACAATAAGTCAAGGTTACAAATGTCTGCTATTTGAAATGGTCTGAAATTTTATGTTTGGTCCATGATTGCATAACATCTATATATGTAGCATATTATACAAGAGGCCCAAGGGCCTTAGCGGTCACCTGAGTTATATCATAGGTACTGGTAGCTTTATTTTATTGTTTAGATGTGATGTGGAAATCAGCATGTAAACTAAGTGAAATACAATACTTGTCATGTCATCAATGGATAAGAATTTGAAAATATTGGTAAATGTTCCCTTTGGGGCCCCGCCCTAGCCCCTGGGGATGGGGCAGGTATCCCAATTTTACAAAGTAATACCCTCACTCACCCAAGATGATTCTGACTAAGTTTGAGTAATTTTCTGCTGAAAATGGATAAAATATATACCGAAAAGTGTTATTTCCCTATATAAACTATATTAAACTTTACCCCCTCCCTAAGGGAGAACGGATAGCTCGGGGTCCTGAAATATACAATTTAAATAAAGCCCCTGATGATTTTCTTTCCATGCAGAGAAAATGAATGTAGTACCTCTGAGTCTGGAAGTGAAAAATTTGGAAATATTGGTTAATTTTCCCTTTGGGGCCCCGCCCTGGCCCCTAGGGTTGGGGTAGGAATTTCGATTTTACAATTTGAAATCATCTCCCTCCAAGGATAATTCTCACCAAGTAAAAATAATTTCCTACAGAAAGTTGTCAAAATATACCCAAAAGTGTTATTTCCCTATATAAACTATAGTAAACTTTACCCCCTCCCCAACGGAGAACGGATAGCTCGGGGGTCCTGAAATTTACAATTTAAGTAAAGCCCCTGATGATCTTTCTTACCACATAGAGAAAATCACTGTAGTACCTCTGAGTCTGTAGAAGAAGATTTTTGAAATATTGGTTATTTTTCCCTTTCGGGCCCCGCCCTGGCCCCAGGGGTCGGGGTAGGAATCTCAATTTTACAATTTGAAACCATCTTCCTCCAAGGATAATTCTCACCAAGTAAAAATAATTTCCTACAGAAAGTTGTCAAAATATACCCAAAAGTGTTATTTCCCTATATAAACTATAGTAAACTTTACCCCCTCCCCAAGGGAGAACGGATAGCTCGGGGGTCCTGAAATTTACAATTTAAGTAAAGCCCCTGATGATCTTTCTTTCCACGTAGAGAAAATCACTGTAGTACCTCTGAGTCTGGAGAAGAAGATTTTTGAAATATTGATTAATTTTCCCTTTGGGGCCCCGCCCTGGCCCCAGGGGTCGGGGTAGGAATCCCAATTTTACAATTTTGAAGCCTCATCTACCAAGGATGATTCTGACCAAGTTTGAAAAAAATCCATCCACTGGTTCTTGAGAAGAAGTTGAAAATGTAAAAGTTTACGCACGACGCACGACGGACGACGACGGACGACGACGGACGAAAAGCGATTAGAATAGGTCACTTGAGCAAAGCTCAGGTGACCTAAAAATGATTACGTTCTTTGTAATCTATTTACTTTATATTTCAGCTTAATTTTACACAGAAAACTGACAACTCAAACTGTTTGCATATCAGTTTCACGTCAACAAACTGAATGAAATAGTAAAATATAACAATACAATCCTACCAGGCTGTGTTTGTAGTAGGATGTAACTACCTACCTTGCCCATGTCGTGGATCAGACAGATGATGTTATTGGCGAGGACAGCTGACATCTTACCCCTCATCCACCAACGTGGACCGGACGCCCTGCAATGTCATCATAGTGTTACAATATCATACATTCTATCAGTAATTCTATTCCCAATATCATTCCATATGTTCTGTATGTATGTTAACTGCAAATATCAATCCATGCCTTCTACCAGCACAGTTAAAGGGGCAATATTTAGAGTAGAATTATCTATCCTTGTCTTAAGACACCTTACTTGATTTTTCAAAATAAGGGAACAAATGTAGGGTATCAAATACCATGCTGGAAAATTGTAGATGTCCAGGAGAAGTACCTGGGTAGTATATTCTTAGTCACTTCAGGCCTCAGAATTCTAGATATTTACACAGCATGGTATTGAGAATAAATCTTTTGGGTCCTCTTGTTGTCAACAGCATAAAATACATCCCCATTATTGAGCTGAGGTATCTTTCTGAAATTGAGTCTCAGACTCTCTTAAAACTAATGGGTGATTTTTGAATAATACGATAAGTGTGTTATTACCGTTTTGAGCTTTTCTCGTCCAGGCACTCGGACAAAGTCAGACTGCTAACTCCCTTCTGGGGTCCACTGACCTTCACCTTGGTTTGTACAGTGAGAGCCTTACTGACACATGACAACAGAACATCAAGGATATTAGGTTTCTCCGGGTGGAACGAGGAATCACCCTCATCCCGGCTGGCAAGGTTAACAATACTGTACTCGGCTGGAGGAAGTGATGTCACAGACAGGATGCTGGCCAATGTCTGGGGCTTTACATCTGGTAGGACACGCCGCAACACCGCTATTACCTGCAATGATATGCACGACAGAAATGTGGATTATTGATGAGGGTCCAACAATTGGTAATCATTAAAGCATCCTTTTATAAAGGGAGTGGGGGTGGGGATGTTACAATTAAGCAACCTCCTCCCCCTAAGCCTTGGCAATGTACCAAATTGGAACGGGGGCTGTATTTGGGGTTGTAAAATACGGTAAGGTGTAGCCCACACACAAACCTGATTTGATCACTACCTAACAAAATATTTTCCCTCCTATACAAGCCAGCCATAATCTTTCCCCAACAAGGTATTATCCCACACAAACATGCCAAAACCTTTCCTTAACAAGATCTAAACAATATCTTTCCCCAACAAGGAACTCTCCCTCCCTGTCACAGCATCCTTACCTGTCTCTGTACCCTGGGGGATCCAGTATGTAGTAGGCTGAAGAGGTCCTGGAGAAGTGGGTACTGTTGAGCCAGGTAGGCTCTACCCACACCAGATCCACTCAGGGCTAGCACCATAGACAATAGCTCAAAACAATAGACATCTTGGTCACTGACAACAAAGAATTCATCGGTATGACTTTATTTTATTATCATAGCTTTTACAAACAATGTATACAATTTTTTCATTCCTTTTTTTTTTTTTAAATTGATTGCACATTTGCATATGTCCATTGATAATGTCCAGGAGAATCTGGCTTGTAGTATTTGAGAAAAGTGAATGACACGTTCAAAGTGGAAGAAAAAACAGAAAGAAGCACAAAAATGGGTAAAATAAATAAATCCCCCATCATGATAAGGGGGACTTATTAAGCTTTGAGTCATGACATCCATTATCAGAATCAACTTTATATAATTATCTGTTAAAACACTAAAATCTTGGGTTTACTGACCTGGTATCATGGATTTGCTGGTTATTGTTGAGTGACACCTCCCATTCGTCCCTAACTCGGCTAGTCTCCTTACGGATACCCTGTACTATGTGGGAACACACCTACAATGAGGAACACCATCCTCGTTATGTCTGGATTTAATTAAGGATATACACAACGTAGAAGATATACATATTTCTAGGTTTTGGCAGATTATTGTACATTGTATTTCTATATTATGATAGATATTGGTATAAAATGTCTAGCTAATAGTAGAAAATCATTTTCAAATTCTAGGGGCCAGTTGATGATAATATTGCATCAATCATAAGTTTTTTCATACTAAAACTGGAATATCAATAAATATTACACTAACGAATCCCAATATTAAGTTTAGAGATAACCAAAATCTCCCTGCGTTTGAGATCACTATCATTTACATACACAACACATCTCCAACACACACACAGGCATACACACATAGGGAGATATTAGCCAGGTGGCTTAGGACTAGTAGTTAGCGCCTGGTGTGGTAGCTCCTGCGGATTCCTCAAAATCGTATTGATTAATGTATAATGCTAATTGTATTGATTGAATAAATTGTACATCTATGTACTGTAAAGTGCTTTAGAGTGGCTTATGTAAGCTAGATATAGGGCGCTATATCGAATGTTGTATATTATCATTATTATTTGTCAGGCATTTAGCTGTTTCTGTTAAATGCCAACCAAGTGTGTACCTGTTTCTGTAGATGGGAAAGTTTGCCACTGCGACTGAACAGAATGCCGACCATGTGTTCCTTGAGGTTGTGGTCCCCATCTAGACTGTCCCCGCTGACCAGTCCACCGTGGTCAACCTTCTCATTGACGAGTTTCCCAAACACCTGTATATAAATACCACAAAACACCTGTATAAACATCTTAACAGCCACAATGTATCAATTGTACAGCCTGAATATACTGCTTATTTGGCAGGACCTTCCAAAATTTAGAGGCTACATTTTGAAATTTGAAGTTTGAAACGATGACTTTATATTCTACAATATATAAAACTTTGAACAGGGAAACAGGCAAAATTGTTAGAAAGGCAACAAAAGTGTCTGAACATCTGATAACCTACCTGTGAGGTGAGGATTCTGAACACCTGATAACCTACCTGCGAGATGAGGAGTCTGAACACCTAATAACCTACCTGTGAGGTGAGCAGTCTGAATACCTGATAACCTACCTGTGAGGTGAGCAGTCTGAACACCTGATAACCTAACTGTGAAGTGAGCAGTCTGAACACCTAATAACCTACCTGTGAGGTGAGCAGTCTGAACACTTTGAGAGTCTCTGCCTCACAGCTGTCTTGTTGCAGGTCCTGGGCAGATTTCTTGGCAGGGATGCCGGCGTTCTCTCCCTCGCGGTCTCCAAGGACCTTGATCTGTCGGACACGGAGGCTGTGGTCAGGCCCTTTCAGCTCCAGCTGGATACAGCGGTACTGTGTGTCTGGGATGTGACAGCTGATCCAGCCACTCTGACGAGTCTCGATATCTACCTATAATAGGAGACAACCTGTTATAGGCCAATTCAATATAAACTTCTATTTGTCAAAGTGAAGTTCGATTTTCATTTCACTTAATCTACTCATCCTATAACTGTCTTGTTTTGCTTCAGCTGGTTACTTAAATTTGTAAATATTTACCTGCTGCAGTTTTTTCAGCTCCTCTGTATTACCACCAGCACTGATCCCCATTATGTTAACTTTACTCTGTAATGTTAAACAGAACATCAATTCAATCACACAGGAAATGGCAGATCAATATCCAGGTTAATGTTCAGCTTGACTGTAATATCCTCTGTGGTATATAGCCTGACTGTGACTCAAATATCCTAAGCAACATATAATGGCTTAGTTTGAATATGACCCAAATACAATGTATCCTTTACAGTACCGGGATATCTCCTAACCTCAACGTTTTGGCCTTGACCCAAATACCCTTTAAACTGTCCAGCTTTATGTTCTATGGCCCACATATTGACCATGACGTTACTGCTTGCTTTTCTGTTACATGTAACCTTCCCTAGAGCTTGTGTTTTGTTTAATGCCGTAACCTGAACACTAGTGTGATTAGTGAGTGTTATTATACATACCCCCAGGTCGCGTGTATTGTCTATATGGACTATTATACCTACCCCCAGGCGCGTGTATTGGCTATATGGACTATTATACCTGCCCCCAGGTCGCGTGTATTGGCTATATTGACTATTATACCTACCCCCAGGCCGCGTGTATTGTCTATATGGGCTATTATACATACCCCCAGGTCGCGTGTGTTGTCTATATGGACTATTATACATACCCCCAGGTTGTGTGTATTGTTTATATGGACTATTATACATACCCCAAGGTCGCGTGTATTGTCTATATGGACTATTATACCTACCCCCAGGTCGCTTGTATTGTCTATATGGACTATTATACCTACCCCAAGGTCACGTGTATTGTCTATATGGACTATTATACCTACCCCGAGGTCGCGTGTATTGTCTATATGGACTATTATACATACCCCCAGGTTGTGTGTATTGTCTATATGGACTATTATACATACCCCGAGGTCGCGTGTATTGTCTATATGGACTATTATACCTACCCCCAGGTCGCTTGTATTGTCTATATGGACTATTATACCTACCCCAAGGTCACGTGTATTGTCTATATGGACTATTATACCTACCCCGAGGTCGCGTGTATTGTCTATATGGACTATTATACATACCCCCAGGTCGCGTGTATTGTCTATATGGACATACACTACTTTAGGCAGTGACCGATTGTGACAGTTGATTGTCACAGTCTTCATCTTGTTCCTGTCCTCATCACCACTCTCCCAGAATGTTTCTGTGGAATTGTCTGTCAACACAAACACAAGTTTCTATGTCAATTTGTTCAATGAGTGTTGAAGTTTTTCCAACTAAATGTTTATTTTCGAAAAAATTTACCATTGGAATTGCTTTTGTCTATGTTTTAGACCCATTGATGGTTGACTCCTGGATCACAAACCTTCAGAACTAAAACCAGCCAGTGTATTTAGTCTTTTACAAATTCAAAATATTCTAATTCACAGAATCAACCCTGCTTTACAAATCACGATTTGTGAACAGACACTGATCTTTACATGTCTCATCTTCATTGGAAAGAGGACATAAGCTAAGCAAAATCTTCTGTCAAAACCAGAGACTAATACATATATAAATACGAGGGTTACAACAATGACTAAATAACACGTGTCTGTACCTACCTGTGAGACTGGCTATCATATTACACGTGTCTGTACCTACCTGTGAGACTGGCTATCATATCATACGTGTCTGTACCTACCTGTGAGACTGGCTATCATAGCCTGTCGACTGGAGGCCTGGATGTCTGCGTTGGCAGTCAGATCTTTTAGTTGCCAGATCCGATGGGAAGCCTTCAAATTTGAAGATGTAGAAATTGTATGATAGAACTTGGTGAAGGGAGGTAATTGTTACTCTACACCAACACATGTATAGTTACCTCCGTATCGATACACAGACAGTAGAAACACAAGAAAAACACTTCTGCAAACACAGCAATTTTTAATTTGTTGGATAATGCAAAATCAAATTGTTTGAAACCATAACTGCATTCACAGATAGTAAATAGTTTGTCAAATGAAAATGCAGTATTGTTTCTGTTTCTGTAGAAGTTAACAGTGGAGTGGAAGACAAATGTTGATGTGAACTCTGCATCTTTTGCTACTCTGTTGTTGCAAAACAAAAAGAATATAAAATCAAAGTCCCTAGTACACTAAGAAATTTAGAGAGAACTAATATATGATGTAACCGCACACAGAGCAAAAATATATTGAGCGCAAATAATTATCAAATAACATTTATATCTATAGCTGATGTTAGTTTATAGATTTTACTTAAAATCAAAAACAATGGTTAACATCGTGGTTAATGATGAAATTGAAGTTGTCAAACACTCACAAAAAATCTTAGAAAAAATATTACTTTGATTGAGTAAAACATGAAGTTATTAATACATAAGCATAAAAGAGTTAATACACCCGGCAGGTTAAGAATCCTAAAAACTTACACAAACTTTGACTTCATAATTCTCATGAGGGTTCTTCAAAAAGTTATAAAATTAACCTCTGATAAAATCGTTTCAATAGTTTCAATTTCCAGAAACAATTCTAAGTTAGTTTGAAATCTTCAACAGTATGCAAATTACAGTTATGGGAAAAAAATTGAGGAGGGGTGGGGGGCATATTTACATGTGATTCAAATTGTAAACTTGAAATGATGGCATCTTCTGTATAACTGTTATAATGTCACATTGTTAAAGGTCACATGATGATAATATGACTTGTCGAAATAATTATGCCCACAAGTTGCGTCTGACACGATAGTTTAACAAAATTTTATTAACATCAATTGAAATTATTACAGATCTTCATCTAAATTTGCAATAATGCCCAGATATATATGTCATTGTGTATGTTATTTGAAGAGAAGTAATAAACTTGGGTTTTACCTTACGCTGTGTATAATAATCTATAACTTATTACAGCAAAACTATCTGGATGACATATAAGAGCACTATAGCAAATTTTGGTTGAGATCTGTGATAACCTGATCGGTCATAATAAATTATCGCGGCATGTTGAAATAATTTTTTGAAAATTTGTATTATGAACCATCTATATACCATATACAAAACATGGCTTGTGATTGGTTGGGGCTGTGTGATTGGCCAGAAGAGCTGCAGTGCAGTGAGACACACATTTTGTAGGAAGCTTATAAAATCATTAACTCTGACATCAAACAATTAATTTTAATCAAGTTTCAAATGTTTAGATAATTGATATAATGCTGATGAAATGAAAGTCCATTTATGTATAAATACATTATCAGGGGAATTTAGGACATTGTGTAGAACCAAACTTTTTCAGAACAGGGTTTAGGTACCAGCTACCTTGATTGGTAGACACACTTTATGCACAATGACATGGTTTTGTGTAAGTTATAGCAGGATCGAATAAGAGTATGTCATGTGCAAATTCTCTAGTAACCTTCAACCTACTCACCAGCTTCTTAACTGTTTTGACATCCTTCACCTGCTAGGGGGAGACAACTCATTTCATTGAACTCATTCTTACCTTTCTGTTTCATTTTTTTTAATTTCTAGTTCTGTAGATAAATGCCTTATTATGGCATTACACGTAGGTGTAGCTTTACAAAATTAACATTTTTGTT
Source organism: Mizuhopecten yessoensis (assembly GCF_002113885.1). Classification (NCBI taxonomy): domain Eukaryota; kingdom Metazoa; phylum Mollusca; class Bivalvia; order Pectinida; family Pectinidae; genus Mizuhopecten; species Mizuhopecten yessoensis. Next base: position 365,482 of record NW_018480017.1, on the reverse strand, counting down.
CAAAACATATCAACTGATATATTTATAATTTAACTATAAGACTTCTGGAGTGACCTCTGATTGTTTATATACAGTACCCTCATGAATATTAAGTGCTGCCACAAAAATAAACAGTGCCACTGAATAGATACACAGAGTGGCTGTCTCTCTGTACCCAATGGAACACATCAAGTTGTTACCATTCTATGACTGTATTCCATGGAACACTTCTAGTTAAAAATCTGCCTGTCTTTAATCCCTATGTCTCAATACCACAGGTAATACCCCTTGGTACAAATTTACCTCAACCTTGTAGTTAACAAGCCATTTCTTAATACCAAATGGAAAATCCCCTGGTTACGATGTCATGACCTAATACCCAATGGAAAATCCCCTGGTTACCATGTCATGTCCTAATACCCAATGGAACACCCATAGTTACCATGTCATGTCCTAATACCCAATGGAACAACCATAGTTACCATGACATGTCCTAATACCCAATGGAACACCCATAGTTACCATGTCATGTCCTTATACCCAATTGAACACCCGTAGTTACCATGTCATGTCCTTTTACCCAATGGAACACCCCTATATACCATGCCAGGTCTCAGTACTCTATGGCACATCCCTACGTATTCCATGCCCTATCTTTTGACCCTATGGAGTACTATATATAGCTACTTTAGTCTTGCTCTTACCACTGGTGGCTCCCCGATGTCATTCTCCTCCTTCTCTTCATCAGATTTACTGAGAATGCGACTGATGTTGCTGAACACATGACACTCGTGTAGAAACTGATGGTCTGTCTGCTGGAACTTCAGGCAGAAACATCTGACAGCCATCAACTGGAGAAAAATTGCACATTAGACAGTAAATTCAGTCACTTGTATCTTGTATTATTAGACTATGGCTCTTCTTTTTAAAAAATATTGCTTAATACATGCAGTGAATTCAGACCCCACTTGTTACTACAGATCTGTAACTGTCCCTGCAACTACTCAAGTATTTGAAAAGACTTCTTCTACATTTTCTAACTTAAAACTGAATCTGTGACATTTAATGTAAGAGAACGTCTGTCTACTGATGAATTTTCATAAAAAGAGAGTCACTTAAAAAGTTCTAATCTGAGTTTACAGATGTAGAAGTAGCTGGCAAGAGACACCTTAGAGTACCAGGCAGTACAATGCTGAGGTAAATGGTTGTAGTCTCACCTGTACTGCTGATCCCCAGGGAAGATGCATCATGACATCGGCTATAGTTTGTAGGAGGGTGTGGAACACCTCTGGGAGAGGGTCCACAGCACTGCCAGCTATCTTGATATCTGCCAGGGGATGTTCACACAGTGGCGCTTCCTGTAACACAAACATACAGTATAGAGTATTAAAGAGCCTCACTATTGTTCACATTGTTTAAAGTGACACGATGCTTCAGTTGGCAGCAGGTTTATCAAACACTGCACGTTTTAAATCATTACATTATCAATCCGCTAGTTTATTTTACACCTATACAAGTACAAACTTAAAACAAGTTGTAAGCGAAAACTAGTGCTTGGATACACAAGATTTTCATGAAAACAAAAGCACAATTCTTACAATAAATTTCCAGAAAATTGATATTTTTTTCAGGACAGAGAGCCACAGTACTGTTAACCACGTAGTAAGTAAATCACATACACTACCGGGTCTTACCTCTACATCTTTCTTGTTTGGCGGCTCCTTCTTTGGTGCTTTCTTCTCTTTATCCTTGTCTTTTTCTTTATCCTTATCCTCTTCTTCTTCCTCTTCCTCCTCCTCCCCCAGGGAAGGGGTGAGGGACGTCACCAGGTACCACAGTAGGTCGTGGATACATACAGTACGTGACACTGTCCTCATCAACCAGTTCATGGCCTGTTGGAACATTGTACATGACAGTTAAATCTCAGTCAGTACACATCACATCACTTACAACAAGAGGCCCATAGGGCCTGTATCGCTCACCTGTTTCTTTTGTTACATGAAACTGGCATATAGGTTACCTAAGACCAAATTTGGTAACTAGAACACAAGACATTTTAACATCTCTGAAACGGTTCTGAAGATATTGTTGTTTGAAACTTGAAATTTTAATCCAATATTGACCTTTGACTCCCGACTTGCACTTAAAGTTGACCTTTGACCTCATTACTTTTATTGAGAAAAAGATTTGCATTGCTGGTCTACAAAACATATCCAAGTATTATGACTCTAGTCCAAATGGTTCTTAGGATATTGTTGTTTGAAATTTTAAACATATTTGACCCCTATGACCTTGAAAGTAGGTCAAGGTCATTTTAATGCGGAAATTTTATAGCACTCCATCCCAGGTACCTACTGGCCAAATATCCTGACACTGGGCCTTATGGAACTTGAGAAGAAGATTGTTAAAGCTTTTAACCAAAGTTGACCGTTGACCCCTGACTAGCATTTAAAGTTGACTTTGACCTCATAACTGTAATGGAAAAAAATATTCGCACTGCTGGTCTACATAACATACCCAATTATCATGACTCTAGTTCAAATGGTTCTTAGAATATTGTTGTTTAAAATTTTTAACATATTAGACCCCTGTGACCTTGAAAGTAGGTCAAGGTCATTTTATTGAGGAAAATTTATAGCACTCCATCCCAGGTACCTACTGGCCAAATATCATGACCCTAGGTCCTACAGGTCTTCAGAAGAAGTTGTTCAAAAGAAAAAGTTGACAGACGCTGCAGTACGGCATAAGCTCACATGGCCCTTCGGGCCAGGTGAGCTAACAACCAGTTCATGTCTGTACAATGTAATATAATTTACTAAATACTCTTTTTGTTTATATCTTTTCCTTTAACAATTATGAACTTTTGTGATAATGAATATGATGTGATTTGAACATATCATATTTTACAAGTACAATCATAAAAGCCCATAGCTGTTTTGTTATTAGCTTGAACAATCAATTAAACAAAACATCTGAAAAGTTTTCCATTAGATGGTTTGGATGTGTGATTTTCTGCCAATTTTATTGCATGTTACAAATTGTACAGCTTGCATTGGCTGAAAAGAACAGATACAATGACCAATACCACCTATTAAATGAATATTAAATGATATTAAACATATAATAAACCGTTCAAGTGTTTACTGTGTTTATTAATATAACAAATGTTTATTCTTGATAAAGTGAAGGGGATTCCCCTAAAGGCTATGTTTAGAAATGGATATTCCCCAATTTACATGATTCTGTGAAGTAGTCATATGTGTAGGTCAGGCATATAGGATTGGAAGATACAGCTGTATATACAGTAACACTGTAAATAAAGTTATAGTCTGATGCCATATGCTTAATATTGGGTACTTCACTATAGAGCTACTGATCCTTACCTGCAAAGCAAACACCCGGCAAGTGGCCTTCCTCAGGGCCTGTTTCATGGCCAGCTGGAGACCATCTAGGTCATGTCTCTGCACAATGAAAGCCATCACTGGACGTTGGAGTGTTCGGTCACCCTCTATTCGTGATGAGTTCGACTTTTCCACTGTGGTCATCAGCTTAGACATGGCAGCAGATGGGTGTTTGATCAACGACATACCACCATCTGAAACATTTGATTAAAATGAGTTAACTCACTCTCCGATGTTATGAGTTAGGTTAGATGTTATGAGTTAGGTTAGATGTGATGAGTTAGGTTATTTCAGATTGATATGTGTTACAATGTTTTCCACTTAATTATCTCTCCAAATGAAACTTTGGAGTTATCACATGAATTATATTACAAGATTCACAATAATTGCTCCTTTTGTCATTTTTCATTAGTGGGAAAACATTGAAGCAACATAGTTTCAGTATAAACTATGAAAAGGATCATGGAAGAACAGTATTGCATCAATTTTGGCTTGTTTGCAGATTGTAAATACGTGTAAATTCCTAAAAGGATAATGACATCTACATGTCAAGCTTTACACAAGTGAATTCAACTTTTCACTTTTAAGATTTATAATATGGTGAGTGTTGAAGTAAATGTAATGATTCATTGATAGGCTACCTGCCACGCCCCCGCTGTTGTTTCTCCGTCGTCCTGCATACTGTCTATTTCTGTCGTTACCCCCGAACCCTTCGTCACTATCGGATACTATCTCTGATATGCTCCTCTGGAAGGCTGTCTTTTTGTGGACTTGTTCCAGTTCAGAGTCTGGACTTGTTCCTGCACTCTTCGGCACCGGTTTATCTGATTCACTAGAGGCATTCATACTGGAATCCTGAAAAGAACACACCAGCCCACAATAATTAACAGAATCATAAAATTGTAAGTAACACATGAACATTTCCAATAAATAACTCCACTGGTTAATGTTTCTGAATTTTATCAGCAGAGCAGAGATAAGAAAATAATGAATAAATATTGGTTTGAGAGGTATACATTACATAAATGATACTGGTATTCATACAAATTAAAGACAATTATAGGTTGTTGGTATTTCTACGAAGCTAGTGCAATTTGTAACATTATTCCCAATAATGTTACAAAAAAGTATTTTACAGTGAAGCAAATACCAGGACTGATGGCACAGTAAACTCCCTGCTTTATTATCAAGAGGTCAGGGGATTAAATCCCCATGACGGAGATGTTTTTGAGAAAAAAGAAATTCAAAGAGGAGAATTTCTTTGGTATATGAATATTTGATTTTTGTAATTTGGCAAGCAACATAAGTCAAAATGCTGAACAAAGGACTACGGGGTATGTATGTTTGGGGCCTTTTTTGGCCCCAAAACCCAACAAAATTAAAAAATCTTCAATAGAACTTTCAAATGACTGTTTCTTTAATTTTGAATACTTCCCTGGTACTATTATGTAAACATTTATTTAGGTTTACAATTATGGCTGCCATGGTAACCAGTAAATATTTGCATGAATTAATGAAATTTAAATATTCAGTAAATTATGACAGGTTTTTGCCTAGTTTTTCTCTTACTTACCATAGAGCGCACTCTTGAAAAAACTTTATATTTCTTCTAAAGATGTATTACAGGTGCCTACACATTATCCGTTGATTTTGAGTTTGTTCAAGCATGCGCTCTACAGTTTCCAGGAGAAAAACTATTCAAAATATGACAAATTTCACTGAATATTCAATTTTTTCTAATTTATGCAAATTTGAACTTGTTACCATGGCAACAATAATTAGAAATACAAATAAATATTTAAATAAAAGAAACAGTCATTTCAATGTTCATTTAAAGGTTTTGAATTTTGATGCATTTGAGGGCCAAAACACGCCCAAACAATACATAGTCCTTTGAACTCTTTTTCAATAGCGATAGACAGCATAGAAGTACATTATAAAATTCTGACTATGCAATGCAAGGGTCAGATCAGGTTCTCATGCAAACAACAGTTTGTTATGATATATAAGTATCATATTAATAGGTGGTTCAGAAATGAAACTAAGCTTTGCATAAGCATATTTCTTACAAAAATACTACTCAATCTGCAGATTACAAAGAGATTTTACTGACCTTGGGACTAGAAGGAGATATTTGAGACAGAGGCGGTCGGATATCTTGACCCAAAGACCCGGATCTAGCTAATGGACTGTGGCGGGGCTCAGTCGGTAGCCTGGGTCTTAGGAATGATTGTTTCTGTGTGATGCTGAGTGATCCTGACCTGACAAAAACACGCTCATCCATGTCGATGAAGAAGTCATCAGCGAAGGCAGAGTCTGAGTTCTGGGCGCTCTGAGATATGAGGTATTGGAATGGCACAGGAGGGAAGGGGTTTAGCTCCGACCCATACTCCTCATAAACACTGGGCAGGAAGAGGTCAGACCGACTCACACCATGGTACTTCTTGTGTGTCTGAATGGGGATAGTAATCCCAGAAGCACTGGCCAGGTCCATCAGAAACATTGCATTGTTCTTGAGCACAATATGAGGTTCCTGTGTTGTCAGCACACTCTGTCTTGACTGATTGTTCTTCTTTTTCATTTTTTTCACCTTCTCTTTGTCTTTCAGTTGTTGGCGTTTCTCCTTGAGGTACTTCTCGCGACATCGCTCACATATGAGGTACCAACTACTGCCCCCGTATCCCCCTTCCCCACAGTTCCCGGCCCAGCCTCCACAGTAGTTACCACTGCTGTTGTAGCCTTTACCTCCAGCGTGTCTGCCACATCCAGGGTGCGTCTGTCGCATGTGGAATGTGACTGGGTGTGAGAACATTAACCCACACAGTTCACATGATGTCTCCCCCTTGTCAGGCCCGCCCCCAGCAAACACACCCGCCATGGCATCCCCAACAGCATTCTCCCGCCACGGTACTTTCTCTTTCTTCTTCTTGCTCTTCTTATCTTTCTCTTTGTCTTTCTTCTCGCTCTTCTTGTTGCGGAGCATGACTGCAGGACTGGGGTATATGAGCTCCTGTGTAATGACCCTGAGGACGGATGAGGACAGCTCCTCCCAGAAGTAGACCAGGTGATGGAGTGTTGGGGGAAGGGGTGATGCCTTGTCATCATCATCTGCAACAAACAAAACTCCCTCAGATTTGTGACGTTCCACTGTAGTCTTCCTGTACAAACCATCCTTACCCTTCTTCACCTCTAACGTTTTCTCTAACAAGTCCAACTTATCTGACTTATCTGACCTGTCCGAGTCGCTACGCACCAACTGTGGTTCCAGATTAAACCTCACTCTCGCCTCATTAATATTCATGTTCTCCTTCTTTTTGTTGAATTCCTTACTGGAATCTGTTGCATGTCTCACTCGCATCTTCTCCTGTTTCTTGCGGTTTGCATACTTTGACATTTCTTTCTGAAGGTCTGGATGGAACTTCAGAAAGGATGCACAGGCCATGGCATCATGTACAATTCCTTCATGCCACAGAAAAGCAGCAAATACAGAGCGAAGACACTCAGCCACAGATGGAGACAGAGCATCCTTCACAGGATCCTTAGCTTTGTCTAGGATTGAGGATGTTGATGATGACCGCGCCCTTCCAACTGGAGTTATGTCCCTTGAGGAGGGAGACGAGGCTCTTTCTCGTTTTGAACGTAATTGTCTTCCCCTATCCTTCCTGCTTGGTTTTGGGGACATCCTGGAATAAGTAAGAGGGATATGCTATAATAACATAAATCTAGAAGCAAGCCAAAAAGGATACTGGTACAGTCACATTTTCGGATGGTACCTTGGTACAAGATATGCAATACCAGTACATTGTTGAAGAAAAACATTATATGACAACAATAACAAACTGAAATACATTTTTTTCTTCAACAATGTTGAATGTAATACAATGTAATACAAAATTGGATTTGTCACAAATGTATTTCAGTTTGTTATTGTTGTCATATAATGTGTGACAAATCCTTAATTTTGTATTACAAACAAACTATATTCAATTCATTAAAGAGGAATTGTTGTTATTCCCAATAGTGTAAAACATTTTTAAGGTACTTGTATTTGAAATTTGTTTCAAATTAGTGGCTGTATATATACAATAATTTTTCAGGATTTAAAAAATCATCATATCTATGCCAGGTACTTAGTATATAATTATATGTCATACAGGTCAAAATTGCTTTCTCTACCTTATATAGAACTGATAATCATGAGTTGGTATGTAATGATCAGTGCCTACCTGGGAGATTCATCCTTAGGAGAAGCTGAGCCGATGTTGAACAAGCGATCCGAATTCCCTGACCCTGGAGTAGGCGAGACATTGACAGGTGATGCTCGGGAGGGGCTGGAGTGTAGACGGGGACTTCCTGATCCTCTCCTAGAAAACAAAAATAAAGGTTTGTTAATGATTTTACATGTAGGAAAGGAAAACATTTTAAAATTATTATCAATTCTAATACAGTATCTTCTTTATGCAAATAGTCCTATTTCAATGACTCCAATAGATTTAATTTAAATTAAACAGTTTTGTATCAAATTTAATTTCCCATTTTGAACACAGGGACACATTCATTGACAATATTTCAATGCAAACAGGGTACAACTATAATTTATTTCTCAAATTTACCTGCCACTCCTTGCTGGAGAGGTATGAGGACTTCCTATACTGCCTTTCCGTGGCACTGCGGGGGGAAGCCCAGCAAGTCCTGCTTCTTTCTGACTACTTGGTGCGGAACCGGAAGGCTGGTGTTTTGGGCGGACAGCTGGTGACCCTGGAGGTGACTGGGAATCGCGGTCAAATGAGGCCTCCTTCTTGAGGTGAGCACGGCGGACAAGGCTGGGACTGTCTGGTGGTGTGCTATATGTCTCGTCTTTGAGGGAGGCCTGAGATGATGACTCTGACACCCCCCTGGATGGTTTACTGTCCACCTTGGCCAATCTTGGACTCAGACTACGAATAGGGGAGCCAGTTTTGGGGGAAGCTGTGTAAAAACAATAAAACTGTTCAAAATGGTAGTTAAAACATTATCATACAGGTACTGTACTTCAAAACAGAAAATAGTGTTTCCAGAAAACAATATCAAGCAAACAACTTTGAAGATGAGAGGTCAGAGTCAGGTTGATGAGGTCAGAGATGAAGGTAGGGATGCTGAAGGTTAGAGTATTATTATTCAATATGGAAATTTCCTTTACTTTTAAACAATATATTGCTTATTAGATTTTGATGCTTATGTATATACCTGATCTGTCTGGGGCCAAGTGCGGACTGGAGCTACGTGACCCACATTTCTTAGGTGTGCCTGGAGGTGATGGTACTGGAGTGGGGCCATTTCCATTGGCTCTACTCTCACCTGTAACATAGAGTACTGACCTTACTGAACATAACTGTACTGTCAACTCAACATAATTAGCACATTTTTACTAGTGAAATAGGATATTTCCAATTTTATATCTTCAATGCATTAAAAAAAAAAAGTGACATTTTCACTGCAGTGAAGAAAAAAAACGTCATTTTCCTTTCGTCCTGCAAAGGAAAATCAATCTGATATGAGACCTTTGATGGTGAGGGTCAATCAACCTTCTCTACACAACGTTATCTTTGAGTGTTGTTGGCAAGAGATATACCTGTATATTGTTAAGTTCACTGAATAGCATCAACTTCTGTAAGCCATGACATTCAAACATAATACTGATGAAATACTGTAAACAGAACAGCAATGTTTTCTGTTGACTTTAGACCTTAGTTTGGCTTTGAGTGTTCAAAAAATAAAAATAAAAAAGAAGGAAAAGGAAAGAGGTCATGCAATTTTTAGCTACAAGTAAAGGGAATTAAATGTTAAAAAGGAATGTACATCAAAACAATAATAAGATTTGTCTGAGGTTAGATATAATATTGTACAGCTGCTTCAGTTAATCTAACTTAAATGGTATGTTAGTTAATTCAGTTCACTGATTTAGTACACTAAAACGTTATTTGTACATGATCTACATTGTATCTTACTATAAATATATGAAATTTAGATACCAGGTACTTCATAAGTTAGTCAAATCATTTATTACAACATCAGAGAACTCATTAATTAGATACCTGTATTTAACGAAATACTTAACAATTTAAATACAAGACATTAGGCAGAAGAACAATGCATAAACATATAACATAGCAGTTTGATAGCAGGACAATTAATTAACAGTTAACATAACATGATTGGTTCACAGTAAAGAATTAGACCAATCACGTCATTAGATAGAACATATAGGAAGATCAAACATTCACAAAGAAACATGCATGGTCATAAGTCAATAAATGATAGTATTTAAGGTTTGATTTTTTTCTAAATAATCAGATTCCAAAAGCTTTTAATGTAACTAGCATATACCAGAACACAAGTTACCAAAAACATCATGGCACCAGGTTTATATAAACATCCAACATATATTTGTTCATATGCGAGAGAAAAAGGGAATACCTGGTATATTGGTTTTATAAATTACTCCCATTTCACCCGTTGTTTCAAACTCTATTTGCATTTGCACGAAGTATATCGAAGAAATTGAGTTCAAACAAAATTCAGCACTACTAGTAATTCTTTTTCAGAAAACACAAAAACAAACAAATCACAGATCAAAATTTCCTTATTTTTGTTGTGTGGTATTTATGACATTGAAAATTCCATATAATAATTATTACCATTGGACACAAGACTCCAGTAATCTGTGAAAAGAGAGCATTTCAGAATACTTCACGTTTAGTATATCAATTAAATTTCTATTATAGTTGTTTAAGGGGGAACCCAGCACACCTCAACCCTGGCCCCCCTTACTGATGTGCCGAGGAAATAAAATATTTTTTGGAACCTTAAAAAAATGTGAATATGAATATGTTCTTTTTTTTTAATATAAGACATTGTTTATACAGAAATTTGTTTTGTTGACAAAAAATAAATTGCCTGTCGAAAATGTAGTTGACACAATACCTAGACTAGTATCTAATAGTCAGTAGTGTACACCTATAAAAGATGTATTTAACAGTCAGTAAAATATACTAATGAAGGATATTAGGTACTAATGGATCTGTAGGCTTAGTGCTGTCAAAAAACAACACAGTGCCTGTTAGCCTGTCTACTCACAATATCTACAGCACAATATCAATGTAAGAGGGCCACATGACTAACAGGTTCCACGACATCATACGTTACCAATAATGGCCGCTAGGCGTCGGGGGCTCACAGCTCGGATTTGAAAAGGAAACCCCCTAAGGTCCTGATAAATGGGTGAGGACGAGGTTTTGTGTTTTAACTCTGGGCTCTGTCGTAACCAGTCGCCCTCGGACTCATTGTGATTGATCCCTACCCATTCGGTAAGGTGACGGAAGGCGCAATAAAACAGAAAGTACACCAAAGCATATCAGTAAGCGAACTTAACAAACAGGCTAGTATGAAAACAATGGAATAACACCAGGCCAACAACATGAATCAGACCTTCATCCTACACACTATAGGTCAAACAGGCTAGCATCACAGAACTGGAAATTAAAATCAGCGTACAGTAATAATGGAAATAAAAATTAATTAAAAATATATCTGAAACCAATGCTCAAAATTCAGGCCTGTGTAGGACAGCATTGGAAACGAAAATTCTAGCTTATGACATATTTTAATAATAAAATTTAGGCCAACAAATCAAAATACAACAAAATTTCCCATCTAAATAAGAAAACTAATTCAACAAACACGGTCACAAAAAAAACACCTGTCATATCATAATCAATGTCAATTTCTATTAGATTTTCCTTTTTTTCAAAACACGAGTTCCGTTTTATTTCCACAGGATATATAGGTATATAGACAGCAGTCAATATTTTTAAAAGTCAATGATATCAACATTAATATAAGCTCCTCACATTGAGGCAATGACTTAAAAATATAGGTCAAAACTGAAAACATGACACAAAAAAGACTGAAATTATGTGTGGCTGAGAGTGCTTTGTACAGAAACCACAAAGAAGGCAGCCAATGTACACAGAGATAGTAAATGTTTCGTACCTCCTGCTCCATAGAGTCCTTCACACTCACCGTAACCCTTTGACATAAAATCCTTGCAGCCAAAGACTTAAAAAACATAGCAATGACATTAGAAGGCTGATGTAAGATACAAAGACAGATAGCATGCTTTGGCTAGAATATAAAATCAGATGGAATTTCGTAAAGTGTCAGATTCGATTATCATTCACTTATAACAGTTTTATGCTGTTAGTTCTCTAGACTTATTCAGGCCGAGGTCACCAGGTGATATTGGCACTGATTTGTGGAAACACAAATCACAAAGATTCTTACCTTTTTTAAAGGTGAAAAAACTTGAGATGAAGAAGGCCTAAATATGTTCACAAGTATAAATATATATGACATAAGTCCCGGTGCCATTTCAAATACGCTAGAACCCATGCTTGTTCTTCAAAAGCAACATATACTATATACCATGTTTATACATCACAAAGAGCTCGGCCACAGACGCCAGCAGTACAGTTTGTATTATGAGCGACAGGTGACATGCTCTAGGTTATATGATGTGTATAGGTGAGGGGTTCCCCACATTGATGATGATGATTCCCTGTCAGGGGTTCATTTGTCAACAGACCGCTTAAAGTAATTAAATTGTACAGTAACAATTATAACAGTCATGGCAAAACAACAGAAAAAGAACCACTTAAATGCAACCAAAATGGAGGTGTATGCAACTAAAACAAGAGGTCCATTTGACCTGTATCTCTCATCTGGTTTTATATATAAGTCATTACAACTGAATGCATTATGATTAGTACATCTTTATATGAAATTTCCTCAAAACCAGACAAGATCGATGTTCTAACCCAACTGGGACCACAATATCTGACTTTCAACTAATCAGGCTTCCATTGAGTTGCCATGTTAACAGATTTTGAAATAAGTAATATGTCATATTACAAGGTGTAATTAGACAATACTTTAATTTCATTCAACTATAAGCTTTTATAAACCTAGAAACCAAGCTAAGTTCCCCTTTAGAGCCCCGCTCCAATGGCCTCAGGGGTCGAACCAACCTCATTTATTGAAGAAATGATTGCCCGTACCTACTGATGCTTCAGTCCAAATTTGGTTGAAATCCTCTTTGGCGTTTAAGAGAAGATAGGTTTTAAAGAAAAAGTTGACAATTGATGACGATAGACGACGGATGCTGCGCCACGGCATAAGCAACATATGATAATAATAAATATAGCAATTCTGATGTCTTGTAATCTAGCTATTCTTTCTCAAAGTGTCCCTGAAACTAGGATAATGCATGCATGCCATAACAAAGGAACAAGACATAAAATATTCACTCATTTAGGATGGCATCTCTTAAATCGTACAAATAAAACCAAATGATTAAGAAAATGGCTGCACAATGAACAAATCAAAATATACTTTAACCTTCAATGATAATGTGATACTGCTACTTACTGCTTAAACAAGTTACATCAGAGCTCGCAACAAAGGTGACCTTACACAAAATTGATGAAAATCAAATAACAAAATATTACACTAAAATGTAACAAAAATTTTACTACACTGTTAACATGCTTCAATCAGATCAAAATGTGTAGCTTTAGTGTATTGTGTTGTACAAATGAGGTACAACAGACTGTATTGACATGTGAGGTACAGCAGACTGTAGTGACATGTGTTGTACAAGTACCGGCCAGGTACAACAGACTGTATTGACATGTGAGGTACAGCAGACTTTATTGACATGTGTTGTACAAGTACCGGTGAGGTACAGCAGACTGTATTAACATGTGTTGTACAAGTACCGGCCAGGTACAACAGACTGTATTGACATGTGTTGAACAAGTACCGGTGAGGTACAGCAGACTGTATTAACATGTGTTGTACAAGTACCGGCGAGGAACAACAGACTGTATTGACATGTGAGGTACAGCAGACTGTAGTGACATGTGTTGTACAAGTACCGGTGAGGTACAACAGACTGTAATGACATGTGTTGTACAAGTACCGTTGAGGTGCAACAGACTGTATTGACATGTGTTTTACAAGTACCTGTGAAGTACAGCAGACTGTATTGACATGCGTTGTACAAGTACCGGCGAGGTACAACAGACTGTATTGACACGTGTTGTAGAACAGACTGTATTGACATGTGTTGCACAAGTACCGGCGAGGAACAACAGACTGTATTGACATGTGAGGGACAACAGACTGTATTGACATGTGATGTACAAGTACCGGTGAGGTACAGCAGACTGTATTGATATGTGTTGTACAAGTACCGGCGAGGAACAACAGACTGTATTGACATGTGAGGGACAACAGACTGTATTGACATGTGTTGCACAAGTACCGGCGAGGAACAACAGACTGCATTGGCATGTGAGGTACAGCAGACTGTATTGATATGTGTTGTACAAGTACCGGCGAGGTGCAACAGACTGTATTGACATGTTAGGTACAGCAGACTGTATTGACATGTGTTGTACAAGTAACGGCGAGGTACAACAGACTGGCCATCATGTATAACCATGCATGAACCTCATCCTTCCATGTGCAATCCAATAATCCTGAAAATTCTACTTCCAAAATACTTTTATATTCAGGAACAAATTTCTCCCAGAAATAATGTTCTAGGGTACATTCGCGAATACGCTTGAAACGGTTGAACCGGTAGGACCTGTAAAGAAAATGACAGGTACAGATCTGAACAGAAGCTGACCTCAGGAAAATTCGGCACGTGTAGATTGAGGGGTCAAGACGTACCTGGCCGAAACTAAAATGCTGACTATTGCCAGTTTGCGTTATTTCTTTCTAAAACAATGTCAAGCATCATGTAGTTTTTAAGATATATTATGTAATTCAGTTGACGCGCAAGAGAAGGGCATAATATTCTTGATACATTGTTTTTTATTCTCCGAAACTGTGCATCTTTAGCTCTGCTTATAGAACGGTCCAAGTGTGTTCGTTTATCGTGGAAAATTCTGCGCCACACGTACTGTTTCAACCAGGATACGCGAATGTAGCCCTAGTTTTGTTCATAAGAAAAATAGAAACTCCTATCAGAAGTCCAGACTTGATTTCTGAAGTCAATCACTCGGGACGAACAGGGATTAACTACAAGGTCTGTCGTGTAAATCTGCTACTAAACAATATTTTCCTAGCTGGTTATTTGTCCCCTTGGGTATCTAGTTCTCTTCACTCCCTTCTACTTATTTGTCCTCTAATGTATCCACATCTCTTCACCCTTCCCCACTTATTTGTCCCTGGTGGGTATTGTTTATTACTTTTTATACTCAAACCAACTTTTTAATGGTTGATGTCCAGTTCATGACCTGTTGAATTAATTGTTGTCAAGATATCCACATTTCATAGTCTAGGGGGGAATGAAGCAGGAAAGATTAAAGAGATTAGGTGGGGTAAGGCCTTCTTGTTTCAGCTAGATATTAGCTTAACAGTGGTATTAATGCAAATTTTCAAAATGTAAAATGGGGAATTTTTTTTTTTTTTTTTTTTTTTTTTTTTTTTTTTATTTTTTTTTTTTTTTTTTTTTTTTTGTGTTTTCAGAAGGTTATCCTGAATCCCTCTAGATATAGCTATAGTTACCGAGGGGGTAGGTGTTTCTGTGTGGGGAATAGTTGAGGGTCTAGCACATATAGTCTGGTCCTACCAGACAGAACAACATGAAATACCAAAAGCTGTGATCAACTAATCATAGGTGCAATTATACTTTAACAAAATCTTTACAAAAAAGGACCAACCAGCAAAAACAATGAGCTGTGCTTCAGACTCTAAATGGTTATAACCACAGAAAATACACCACTCACCTAAAGCTTTGACAAGTTCCTTGACAGAAACACCCTGCAGTTCAGGGGGAACAGAATTGCCGTCACGTCGGGATGATTTAGGCGAACCTGGGGCAGGGGACCTATTGCTGGTGATGACTGCAAGAGATGGGGAGTCGAATCGAGCTGGTGACATAGTCTGGGGTGAATAGGACACTGGAGATGATCGCTTCCTTGCAAAGCTGGATGAGGGAAGAGAGTTGACGCGGGTCAGCTCTTTGGTATGTGATGTCCCGCCTTCGGAGTGGTAGCCGTTGCTCATTCCAAATGATGGTGCAGGTGACTGGCCAAACGATGGTGCATTGGGCCCCACACCTAGGCAAAGGAAAACCTAATCTTAGTGACTGGACAAACGATGGTACATTGGGCCCCACACCTAAGCAAAGGAAAATCTAATCTTAGGGACTGGCCAAACAATGGTGCATTTGGCCCCACACCTTAGCAAAGGAAAACCTAATCTTAGTGACTGGCCAAACGATGGTACATTGGGCCCCACACCTAAGCAAAGGAAAATCTAATCTTAGGGACTGGCCAAACAATGGTGCATTGGGCCCCACACCTAAGCAAAGGAAAACCTAATCTTAGTGACTGGCCAAACAATGGTGCATTGAGCCCAACACCTAAGCAAAGGAAAACCTAATCTTAGTGACTGGCCAAACGATGGTGCATTGGGCCCAACACCTAAGCAAAGGAAAACCTAATCTTAGTGACTGGCCAAACGATGGTTCATTGGGCCCCACACCTAAGCAGAGGAATACCTAATCTTAGTGACTGGCCAAACGATGGTGTATTGGGCCCCACACCTAGGCAAAGGAAAACCTTATCTTAGTGACTGGCCAAACGATGGTGCATTGGGCCCCACACCTAAGCAGAGGAAAACCTAATCTTAGTGAGTGGCCAAACGATGGTGCATTGAGCCCAACACCTAAGCAAAGGAAAATCTAATCTTAGGGACTGGCCAAACGATGGTGTATTGGGCCCCTCACCTAGGCAAAGGAAAACCTAATCTTAGTGACTTGCCAAACGATGGTGCATTGCGCCCCACACCTAAGCAGAGGAATACCTAATCTTAGTGACTGGACAAACGATGGTGCATTGAGCCCAACACCTAAGCAAAGGAAAACCCAATCTTAGTGACTGGCCAAACGCTGGTGCATTGGGCCCCACACCTAAGCAAAGGAAAATCTAATCTTAGTGACTTGACTGGCCAAACAAACGGGCCCAACACCTTGACGAAGAAAGATCTAATCTTACACAGGTATGTTTTGTTTCCGAACTCTTTAACAGAAAATAAAGATAAAACTTTTCCATATTTGTTTTTGAAATCCAGGAAACAATTTGTTAAAAACAAACAGCAAGACTGTAAAATATTACAAAATTGAAGTGAGCATTATTGTTATACATGTATATGTCTTTCAACTTGTAAATTTTATGACAGTTTCCATGAACAGTGTGTTCATTCAGGTTTAAATGAAAGTCAGGAGTCAAATATTTCATAATAAAACAGCGTACTTACCCTGGTTACCAAAGGCAAATGCACTTGCTGGAAGACTAGCACTCCGGGCAAAGTTACCTTTAACAAACAATGGAAGAATAAGTAAAATATCACCAAAACTTCATCTGTCACCAAACACAGACCTAGGGTACCAAACACAAACTTGGTATCAAAAACAGACCTTAAGTACCAAAATACAGACATAGGTAGGGGTAACCAAACACAGACCAATGGTACCAAGCATAGATATCGGCAGACAAAACACGGACCAAAAGGTACCAAACACAAACACAGGGTATCAAACGCAGTCCTGGGGATGCAGAGATCCATGGGTACGAAGAACAGATCAAGGGTACCAACAACAACCCTGGAGGTAACGAACAATAGGTTCACAACATACCGAGTATATTATTGAAGATAGTGTCTTTGATACTTACCTGGAGATGGGTGAGTCCCTCCAAACACAGATCCAGGGGCACCAAACACAGAATATTGAGAAGGGGTCTGAGTTGAAGCTCCGAAGTCAAAGCCTTTGGCGACAGCAGCATTGAGGGTGTTGAAGGAGAAAGGGTCCTTGTCTCCAGTAAGGGGCAGTTCAGGGATGTCATCTTCGTGTTGGAGGTACACAATTCCTTCCTTCCCTGCTACCAACGACCATGTCTCACCCTCCTGTTGACAGAACTGCTCTGCACTCTCAGGGTCTATCTTCACCCAAAGTCCATCCTGATTGGTCACCTGGAAAAGTTACAGGTCATTCCATTGGTTACTCTGTATTTTCTCCTGTTACAACATTTTTACCTAGAAACCTAGATGTTACATAGTACATGATAAGTACAGGTTCATTAGGCTGTGTAACAGGTACTGCTTTAATCTCTGTATCTCTGTATCTCTGTATCTCTGTATCTCTTTATCTCTGTATCTCTTTATCTCTGTACCTCTGTATCTCTTTATCTCTGTATCTGTTTATCTCTGTATCTCTTTATCTCTGTACCTCTGTATCTCTTTATCTCTGTATCTGTTTATCTCTGTATCTCTTTATCTCTGTATCTCTTTATCTCTGTATCTCTGTATCTCTTTATCTCTGTATCTCTGTACCTCTGTATCTGTTTATCTCTGTATCTCTGTATCTGTTTATCTCTGTATCTCTTTATCTCTGTATCTCTGTATCTCTGTAATCTCTGTATCTCTTTATCTCTGTATCTCTGTATCTAGTCAATTGTATGTTACTAAAAACTGTCATAATGTTCCGTGTTGTATATAGCCTATTTGTCAACAAATGATCCACGTCAATTTTTAGTTCATACAGTTCAGATTGTAAAAGTATTCATTTATTGTTGTTCATGCTGTAGATTGTTTGTAAAGGCAGAAATAAGTAACAAAGCTGTGTTTATGTGTGAATGTGTGTTTGGTATCACTGGAGATGACATGAATTTAGTATTTATTAGGGTAGAAATAATATGTTTTGTTACAAAAATATTTGTATCATTCCATTAGTATATACATGACACTTGCCATAATTGTGTGTCTACATATTGAAGTTACTTTTCTGCATATAGGGGCTGCAATCTTAGTCATAATATTTGTAGTTGGGATGCATCAAACTGAAAAATGTAATCAAGACATCTTTATAGATGGGAGGAAGTAAGATTTTCTTAGATGAAGAATATGTGTACGCTAATTGTAGATGAAGTGACTATACACAGCTTGAACTTTCAGTGATGACACTTACATCCTCAAGGGCAGTGATTCTGTCCCCAAGCGTCAGCATGCCGACAGGTGTGGCCTTGAGACTAGGGCGACATCGGATGTTGTGGCCAAATGACCCACACTTCAACACCTGGTAAACACCTGGTCCTAAACACAGGCAAGAATAGTTACTTTAATATGTTATTAATCATTCTAATTTTAATAAATTTTCTTCAAAACACTGCATAGTTCCCTTTACATTTCTTACCTGGTATATACACCAACATATTTATTTGTCTTTTAAAATAATTGTTAAAAATACACAACAGAAAAGAAATTACTGTCTTTCAAATATGAACTTTAATTTAAACCATTTTTCATGTTAGATTTTTCAAAAAATAATTTACGTAATACATTCGATCTCTTCAATAAGTAAACTCCCTAATCTTGCTTATCTTATATATGAAACTGACATGACCTTCTGACCCTGCAATGCTTGGGACCTTGACATGACCTTCTGACCCTGCAAAGCATGGGACCTTGACATGACCTTCTGACCCTGCAAAGCGTGGGACCTTGACATGATCTTCTGACCCTGATCTGAACTTACCTCTCTTAGGTTTGTGAGACTCCGCCCGGACAAGCTCAGGCAGCTTCTTTAGGATGGTCTCCTTGATGATCTCGTCCATGAGAGATTTCGGCTCATCTAGTGGTACGAGCAGGGTCTTACCCAGGTGCTGGTTATACTGGAGGCACCAGCCCTCGATGTGGCCGCTGATACACCACTCATTAAGGGACTCCTGGCTCAGTCGTAGCCACACACCGTCATCATTGTGGACCTGTGGGCATTGATGGAGTTAATATATAACGATGAATTACATCTAGGGTTAGTCTTGTTGACCATAGGAGATAATGTGGATTTATATACCTAGAAAGCATACGTCTTTAATCTATCTGGTGGGCCGGTGGAGACAGTGTGAGTTTTACCCTACGTTACACACACTTTAAGTCACTGGGAGATACAGGGACAATAGGAAGGCAATAGCAAATTTAAGGCTTTCTGGGGTGAAAAATAAAGAAAGTTGCGCCTGTTGGGGAATGTTTTATCTAATATCAGTCCAATTACATTAAGATTGTATCGTTATTGAGGCCTGATTTGAGTTCCATAAAATTGTCTTTCCTCAACACATGTACAGTGGCTGCAAATTTAAGTTAGGATTTCATTTATTTGAAAGTTCAACTTGTGCCGAAAAAAATCTTTGGATTATCATCGTCACTGTTTTACTTTGGGAAATTTAGCTTCATAAACAATATGATTCTACAGAAACCAATAGGTTTGATATATACCTCATCAACAAAGGAAATGATGCCCTCAGGTTGTATGACCCCGAGTTGTTCACTCTGGAGAGAAGGGTTCACTCGTATCCTCAGACCTGCACTGCTCTTTGCTACAAACCTACGCATCTGAATTTCCAAGAAGTGAAATTATGTTATCACAGGTCATACAATACTTCAGAGAGTTTACTTTGTTTCCTTATTTACTCAATGATATTGGTAAAAATACATTTCTTTCTAGAATACTATTCTTTGGATAACATAAAGCAATCATAACAGAAAAAGCATGTGCTTCTTAAACATCAAAAACATCAATTACTGAGGCAGTACTTACAAGCCAGTTAATAAATGTAGATTACACTCAATGCCTTACCACAGTGTACACCTGATGCCTTACCACAGTGTACACCTGATGCCTTACCACAGTGTACACCTGATGCCTTACCACAGTGTACACCTGATGCCTTACCACAGTGTACACCTGATGCCTTACCACAGTGTACACCTGATGCCTTACCACAGTGTACACCTGATGCCTTACCACAGTGTACACCTGATGCCTTACCACAGTGTACACCTGATGCCTTACCACAGTGTACACCTGATGCCTTACCACAGTGTACACATGATGCCTTACCAGTGTACACATGATGCATTACCACAGTGTACACATGATGCCTTACCACAGTGTACACATGATGCCTTACCAGTGTACACATGATGCCTTACCACAGTGTACACATGATGCCTTACCACAGAGTACACATGATGCCTTACCACAGTGTACACGCGATGCCTTACCACAGTGTACACACGATGCCTTACCACAGTGAACACATGATGCCTTACCACAGTGTACACACGATGCCTTACCACAGTGTACACATGATGCCTTACCACAGTGTACACATGATGCCTTACCACAGTGTACACATGATGCCTTACCACAGTGTACACATGATGCCTTACCACAGTGTACACATGATGCCTTACCACAGTGTACACATGATGCCTTACCACAGTGTACACATGATGCCTTACCACAGTGTACACATGATGCCTTACCACAGTGTACACATGATGCCTTACCACAGTGTACACATGATGCCTTACCACAGTGTACACATGATGCCTTACCACAGTGTACACATGATGCCTTACCACAGTGTACACATGATGCCTTACCACAGTGTACACATGATGCCTTACCACAGTGTACACATGATGCCTTACCACAGTGTACACATGATGCCTTACCACAGTGTACACATGATGCCTTACCACAGTGTACACATGATGCCTTACCACAGTGTACACATGATGCCTTACCACAGTGTACACATGATGCCTTACCACAGTGTACACATGATGCCTTACCACAGTGTACACATGATGCCTTACCACAGTGTACACATGATGCCTTACCACAGTGTACACATGATGCCTTACCACAGTGTACACATGATGCCTTACCACAGTGTACACATGATGCCTTACCACAGTGTACACATGATGCCTTACCACAGTGTACACATGATGCCTTACCACAGTGTACACATGATGCCTTACCACAGTGTACACATGATGCCTTACCACAGTGTACACATGATGCCTTACCACAGTGTACACATGATGCCTTACCACAGTGTACACATGATGCCTTACCACAGTGTACACATGATGCCTTACCAGTGTACACATGATGCCTTACCACAGTGTACACATGAATCCTACACATATGTAAAGGTTTTACAATACATCTAACCTGAGCTAGCTTTTGGAGTTAATTTCATGTATTCTAAAAAAGTTTTATTTAAATCCTATCATTCTTTAAAGTGTAAAATCCAACAAAGAAATATCTACCAAGTAAATGCGAAACTATGTATATTCCAGATATTGGTCTGATAAACAGTTATTGAAGTGAGGACCTGATAAATGTAAATAGTGAAACATTACCCTGATTTGCTGGTGTGGCTTTTTCTCGTTCTTTGTGGGTGGGGTCAGCCCCTGGGGAGCCTCCTTCACTTCCACCTTGACCATCTCTCCTGTAATATAACACCATGTACAGTTAGTAAAACTAAAGTCTTTAATTGTTTTATTCTCCAATGCTAAATCTTAACCATACAACATAACACACAACAACGATGTTGGCATGTCCAACCAATCAGCCTTTAGTCATACAGTGTTATGAAATGTCTTATTATACTTTAGCTAGAAATTAACATTATAATTTTGGCTTCTATAAAGTTTTACTGTACTCAAATATTTCTACCCCCACCCTCCCCCTCCCCAATGCACACTTATAAGAGCTTTACATAATACAAGAGTCCCAGAGGGCCTGTATTGCTCACCTTGATATCTAAGCAATCATGCCAAATTATTCTCCAAATGAGATCCAAGGGAATATGCCAGACCCCAAGGCCAATCCTTGTAGCATATCTGTATTAGATTTTTCATGCTCAGCAATTTAATGTATGGTTATGGGGTGGGGATCTCAACTGTTTCCAAGCTATGACTCAGAAACTGGGTCCCTATGATTGTGGCCAGACCCCAGGATCAATTCTAATATCATGACTGAATTCTTAACTTTTTGGCCAGCATTTGTATTTATAGTTTTGGGGTGGGGATCTCAACCGCTTCAAAGTTATGACCCAAGGGTTAAGTCTGCAAGGGTGGGGCAGACCCTGGGGTCAATTCTAAAATCATGACTGCATTTGTCTCTTCATGCCCAACAATTGTATAATATATAGTTTTGGGGTGAGGATCTTAACCATTTCAAAGTTATGACCCAGGGGTAAAGACTCCAAGGCCATCCTGGAAGCATATGTGCATTCTTCTGTTTATACTCAGCAATTTTATGTATGGTTATAGGGTGGGGATCTCAACTGTTTCCAAGCTGTGACTAAGAAACTAGGTCCCTAGGGGTTTGGTCAGACACAAGGGTCTATTCTAATTTCATGACTATATTCGTCTCATTATGCCCAGCATTTGTATATCTAGTTTTGGGATAGGGATCTCAACCATTTTATCTAATAATTGTATAATATATAGTTTTGGGGTGAGGTCAGCCACACCATTTGAACAATTTTGAATCCCTGCCGCCTATGAATGAATGCTTTTGATCAAATACGATTGATATCCAGTGCACAGTTCCACAGAAGAAGTCATTTGTAACAATATAGCCAAATTGTCCCCTTTTGGCCCTGCCCCTCAGCCCCCTGGGGGGTCAGCCACACCATTTGTATAATTTTGAATCTCTACTACCTAGAGATGCTTCCAGTCAAATATGGTTGATATCCATCTCTCAGTTCCAGAGAAGAAGTCGCTTAAAGCAATATAGCCAAATTGACCCCTTTTGGCCCCGCCCCACAGCCCCCTTGGGGGTCAGCCCAACCATTTGTACAATTTTGAATCTTCACCACCTAGGATGCTTCCATTCAAATTTAGTTGAATTCTAATCAGTGGTTAAGAAGAAGAAGTCTTTTAAAGAAATTGTTGACATACAGACGGACGATGCCACGGTATGGCATAAGCTCATCTTAGTCCTGAGGACCCGGTGAGCTTATAATGACTAACAATGATAAGCAAATTCAGGGTCCCTTTCATTTGTCACATTCCAAATGGTTTTCACCAGTATCATAAGTGTTTATTAAATGAAATACGAACAGACAAAGTAACAATTGAAGTATAAATGTTTGCATTGCTTTGTATCTGTACCTGCTTCAAAGCCATCAATAGTGACATGGATGTTGTAGAAGCCGACACTGCCCGGTGTCCAGTTGGCACTGAATGTTCCATCATTGTTTGCTCTGACCAGCATGTTCTCACTTGGTCGCAAAACAGCTGGGGCTGCGAACCTCAGCTCCTCGAATGAGTAGTTCTCATATGCCTACAGTGGAATACATACTTTTTAGATACAAACACTGTGTTGTAGGATGTGGTCAATAACCTAATCTATACAAGTTTCTACTTCGGGTGGGAGTGCTGGGGTTGTATTCATCTTTTTCATTTAGTTCACAAACCATAATACCCAGTGAAAATTATTGTGAATGTATTTTGTCATGACTTTATTATACACTTTATTTCGAATAATTGGCTCATTGATATAAATTACTGTATCCTTAACTCTGAACACTATTTCAAGTTCAAAACTCCAATCCACAAAACCCCTGAAGACTTTACAATATACCTTCATCATACAGATGGCGTGGAAGACATCCTTCCTGTCCTTCACTGTTGGTTCATAAGCTGTGTCCAGACAGGGAGGAGGGTGACCTCCAAAGGTCATGTTGCCCTCGTCTGGTCGGCTCAGTCTGCGGACACGTTTCTCATCCTCACCCAGTGCACCCATATCTACAGGGACAGCCTTCACCTCAACCTGCAGATGGTGTTTACACATTAGTCAACTTAAGCAAGCATTTTAACTAGTAAATGGTGTGTTTAAAGTTTATATAAGTCAATGTAGGCCTTCAATGAAACCTGCAGATGATGTTTATATATTAGTCAACATAAGCAAGCATTTTAACAAGTAAATGGTGCTATAATCTGTTAATATAAGCCTGCAATTAAACCGATTAATGGTGCTAACAGTCAATGTAGACCTTCAATGAAACCTGTAGAAGGTGTTTCATATAAGACTGCTGAAAGACCAACATCATATAACTAAAACAAGGCAGATTATGTACTATATCATGCATGCACTTAAATTTGCAACTTTAATTTGGTCAGTTCTTAACCTGAGCTGTGGTTTAGAGCTCAATGACTTAAAACTACACAATCTGAATTTGGTCTATGTTTACTCAAAGCTCCAGTATTGAAACCTGATAAAATAAGAATATATTTGATTTGTCCGTACCCAGAGTTCAAGGACTCAAATCTACAGAAGTAGACTTTATTTGGTTTGTACTAACTCCAAGTTCATTGCCTCATGCCAACTGAGGTAGGCTTTATTTGGTTTGTCCTTACCCTGAGTTCTGGGACATTGACCAGATGGCTGTATTGATCTTTGGTCAATACGGTGATGACTGCTGGCCAGCTACACTTAAGCTCCTCCTTGGTATAGACAATCTCACACTGTGAAGGGTCGAGGTAGGAGTCAGGCTGGAGCCACCTACAAAACAGTGTACAGCCTCTCATATAGCAGTATCATGACTCTATAAGGTACACATCAAAAATCCTCAGAGATGTTGCTTACACCTTTCTTAATGTTACTTGTCTGGTTTTAGATTGTGATCTTGTTATTATTTATTCAAAGAAGACTGGTTCCTAAAAATAATTTGTGGAAAAGTATCCATATTCTCTGACATCACATTTATATTTGTGTATAAAAAAGTCTGTACAGGGTTTTTACTTCAAGACTATGTTTTTTTCTTTTTAAAGAAAGTTATCTTTTCTAATAAAAGGTGCATGTACCTTGCTAATCGCCCACCACTAGTGCCAGGGCTGCAGGACACAAAGTCCTTGAGGAAGGAACGCTCGTTGGACTGCCAGCAGAATGGTAGATTACCTTCCAGGGCCTGCATGATGGTGGGAGGGTGAGACAGAGCAAAACCTTTCTCCAGCAGTGATGAGTGGGCACTAAATACCTGACAAAACAACACTTCATTAGTATTATGTATAGCTAGATAGGTATTTCGAAAATATTTATTGCTACATACAACTAGGTGAGTCATTCCCAACATAAACAGTGACACAGCTCATTCCCCACACACATTTACTACAATATAGAGCTCAGTAATTCCCCAACACATTTACCACTTTTTGTAGCTAGGTAAATCCTCACTCCCATTTTATATCATAAATAGCTAGCTAATTACTCACACACATTTAATATCATAAATAGCTAGGTAATTCCTCACACACATTTAATATCATAAATAGCTAGGACCCTAATTCCTCACACACATTTAATATTAATAAGAGGCCCAAGGGCCTTAGCGGTCACATGAGTTATATCATAGGTACTGGTAGCTTTATTTTATTGTTTAGATGTGATGTGGAAATCAGCATGTAAACTAAGTGAAATACAATACTTGTCATGTCATCAAAGGATAAGAATTTTAAAATATTGGTAAATGTGCCCTTTGGGGCCCTGCCCTAGCCCCTGGGGATGGGGCAGGAATTCCATGGATAAAATATACCCAAAAGTGTTGTTTCCCTATATAAACTATGGTAAACTTTACCCCCTCCCCAAGGGAGAACGGATAGCTCAGGGGTTCTGAAATTTACAATTTAAGTAAAGCCCCTGATGATCTTTCTTTCCATGCAGAGAAAATGACTGTAGTACTTCTAAGTCTAGTTACTGGAGAAGAAGATTTTTGAAATATTGGTTAATTTTCCCTTTGGGGCCCCACCCTGGCCCAAGGGGTTTGGGTAGGAATCCCAATTTTACAATTGTGTAGCCTCATCTACCAAGGATGATTCTTACCAAGTTTGAAAAAATTCCATCCACTTGTAAAAAGTTTACGCACGACGGACGACGACGGACGGAAAGTTATAGGAATAACTAGCTAGGAAATTCCTCACAAAAATTTACTACATAAAGCTAGGTAATTCCCCCACATATTTACTGCTATATATAGCTAGGCCATTTCACACAGACACTAATATCTGCTGTACTTACCAACTGCGTGCTCTCATCTATAAAATCCATGTCCTCGTCAAGTTCCTCCATCGTCACTGTAATAAAACACACACCTTAAGTTGACAGCTTTGTTAGGTTAGGTAAGGTATCATGACTTTTAACCATTTTTATACAACATATGGACATCTTGAACATTTTATATCTTTCCTGACATCATATTTTGTAAAACTAGTATGTCATAATAATACTGTAAAGCGGAAATATTTTGCAGTTGTAATATTTAGCAATTTGGTTCTTAAAATCTTGAAGTTTATACTTCAAATTTTATCTACACCCAACCAGGTATTCTTTTTGAACGTTACCACACAAATTATGAAATATTTCCCGAACTATCCACTAAATTTACCAACAATAATTCAGCAAGAGTTTCAAATTTTCTACTGGAGACTGACCTGGAGGTAGACCGATATCCTTCTTGATAAGAGAGCCAGCACACATGCCACCTAGGTAGGCCAACTCTTGTTCTAGCTGCATCAGGTTCTGCAAATAACACACACACTATATCAGACTGTCCTGTCCCGAGTTACACAGACACACTGTATCAGACTGTCCTGTCCCGAGTTACACAACACACCCTGTATCAGACTGTCCTGTCCCGATTTACACAGAGACACTGTATCAGACTGTCCTGGCCCGAGTTACACAAGAGACGCTGTATCACACTGTCCTGTCCCGAGTTACACAGACACACTGGATCAGACTGTCCTGTCCCGAGTTACACAACACACGCTGTATCAGACTGTCCTGTCCCGAGTTACCCAAGACACACTGTATCAGACTGTCCTGCCCCGAGTTACACAACACACACTGTATCAGACTGTCCTGCCCCGAGTTACACAAGACACGCTATATCAGCCTGTCCTGTCCCGCGTTACACAAGACACACTGTATCAGACTGTCCTGTCCCGAGTTACACAACACACACTGTATCAGACTGTCCTGTCCCGAGTTACACAAGACACGCTATATCAGACTGTCCTGTCCCGAGTTACACAAGACACACTGTATCCGACTGTCCTGTCCCGAGTTCCACAAGACACGCTGTATCAGACTATCCTGTCCCGAGTTACACAAGCCACACTATATCAGACTGTCCATTTATCAGTATTAGGACAACACACAAACTATATCAGACTGTCCTGTCCCGAGTTTCACAACACACACTGTATCAGAATGTCCTGTCCCGAGTTACACAGAGACACTGTATCAGACTGTCCTGGCCCGAGTTACACAAGACACACGCTATCAGACTGTCCTGTCCCGAGCTACACAAGACACGCTGTATCACACTGTCCTGTCCCGAGTTACAAAAGACACACGCTGTATTAGACTGTCCTGCCCCGAGTTACACAAGACACGCTGTATCACACTGTCCTGTCCCGGGTTACACAAGACACGCTATATCAGACTGTCCTGTCCCGAGGTACACAACACACACTGTATCAGAATGTCCTGTCCCGAGTTACACAAAACACGCTGTATCAGACTGTCCTGTCCCGAGTTACACAAGACACACGCTGTATTAGACTGTCCTGTCCCGAGTTACACAAGACACGCTGTATCAGACTGTCCTGTCCCGAGTTACAAAAGACACACGCTGTATTAGACTGTCCTGTCCCGAGTTACAAAAGACACACGCTGTATTAGACTGTCCTGTCCCGAGTTACACAGACACACTGTATCAGACTGTCCTGTCCCGAGTTACACAAGACATGCTGTATCAGACTGTCCAGTCCCGAGTTACACAAGACACGCTGTATCAGACTGTCCTGTCCCGAGTTACACAAGACACACGCTGTATTAGACTGTCCTGTCCCGAGTTACACAAGACACGCTGTATCAGACTGTCCCGTCCCGAGTTACACAAGACACACTGTATCAGACTGTCCTGTACCGAGTTACACAGACACACTATATCAGACTGTCCTGTCCCGAGTTACACAAGACACACTGTATCAGACTGTCCTGTACCGAGTTACACAGACACACTATACCAGACTGTCCTGTCCCGAGTTACACAAGACACACTATATCAGACTGTCCATTTATCAGTATCAAGACAACACACACACTATATCAGACTGTCCATAATATTATCAGTATTAAGACAACACACACACTATATCAGACTGTCTATATATCAGTATTAAGACAACACACACACTATATAAGATTGTCCATATATCAGTATTAGGACAACACACACGCTATATCAGACTGTCCATTTATCAGTATTAAGACAACACACACACTATATCAGACTGTCCTGTACCGAGTTACACAACACACACACTATA
Organism: Mizuhopecten yessoensis; assembly: GCF_002113885.1. Lineage (NCBI taxonomy): Eukaryota > Metazoa > Mollusca > Bivalvia > Pectinida > Pectinidae > Mizuhopecten > Mizuhopecten yessoensis. The sequence goes on along the minus strand of NW_018480017.1, from coordinate 336,791 downwards.
TTAGACTGTCCATATATCAGTATTAAGACAACACACACACTATATCAGATTGTCCATATATCAGTATTAGGACAACACACACCCTATATCAGACTGTCCATATATCAGTATTAGGAAAACACACACACTATCAGACTGTCCATATATCATTATTAGGACAACACACACACTATATCAGACTGTCTATATATCAGCATTAAGACAACACACACACTATATCAGACTGTCTATATATCAGCATTAAGACAACACACACACTATATCAGACTGTCCTGTACCGAGTTACACAACACACAAACTATATTAGACTGTCCATATATCAGTATTAAGACAACTCACACACTATATCAGATTGTCCATATATCAGTATTAGGACAACACACACACTATAACAGACTGTCCATAATATCAGTATTAGGACAACACAACACAAGACACACTATATCAGACTGTCCTGTCCCGAGTTACACAGACACACTATACCAGACTGTCCTGTCCCGAGTTACACAAGACACACTATATCAGACTGTCCATTTATCAGTATTAGGACAACACCCACACTATATCAGACTGTCCATTTATCAGTATTAGGACAACACACACACTAGATCAGACTGTCCATTTATCAGTATTAGGACAACACCCACACTATATCAGACTGTCCATTTATCAGTATTAGGACAACACACACACTAGATCAGACTGTCCATTTATCAGTATTAGGACAACACACACTATATCAGACTGTCCATATATCATTATTAGGACAACACACACCCTATATCAGACTGTCCATATATCAGTATTAGGAAAACACACACACTATCAGACTGTCCATATATCATTATTAGGACAACACACACACTATATCAGACTGTCCATAATATTATCAGTATTAGGACAACACACACACTATATCATACTGTCCATAATATCAGTATTAGGACAACACACACACTATGTCAGACTGTCCATATATCAGTATTAGGACAACACGGACACTATATCAGACTGTCCATATATCAGTATTAGGAAGACTGTCCATATATCAGTATTAGGACAACACATACACTATATCACTATATCAGACTGTCCATTTATCAGTATCAAGACAAGGTACACAACACACACTGTATCAGACTGTCCTGTCCCGAGTTACACAAGACACACTATATCAGACTGTCCTGTCCCGAGTTACACAGACACACTGTATCAGACTGTCCTGTCCCGAGTTACACAGACACACTATACCAGACTGTCCTGTCCCGAGTTACACAAGACACACTGTATCAGACTGTCCTGTCCCGAGTTACACAAGACACACTATATCAGACTGTCCATTTATCAGTATTAAGACAACACACACACTATATCAGATTGTCCATATATCAGTATTAGGACAACACACCCACTATATCAGACTGTCCATAATATCAGTATTAGGACAATACACACACTATATCAGACTGTCCATATATCAGTATTAGGACAACACGCACACTATATCAGACTGTCCATATATCAGTATTAGGACAACACATACACTATATCAGACTGTCCTTATATCAGTATTAGGACAACACACACACTATATCAGACAATCCTGTACCGAGTTACACAAGACACACTAAATCAGACTGTCCATATATCAGTATTAGGACAACACACACACTATATCAGACAATCCTGTACCGAGTTACACAAGACACACTAGATCAGACTGTCCATATATCAGTATTAGGACAACACATACACTATATCAGACTGTCCATATATCAGTATTAAGACAACACACATACTATATCAGATTGTGCATATATCAGTATTAGGACAACACACACACTATATCAGACTGTCCATATATCAGTATTAGGACAACACACACACTATATCAGACTGTCCATATATCAGTATTAGGACAACACACACACTATATCAGACTGTCCATATATCAGTATTAGGACAACACACACACTATATCAGACTGTCCATATATCAGTATTAGGACAACACACACACTATATCAGACTGTCCATATATCAGTATTAGGACAACACACACACTATATCAGACTGTCCATATATCAGTATTAGGACAACACACACACTATATCAGACTGTCCATATATCAGTATTAGGACAACACACACACTATATCAGACTGTCCATATATCAGTATTAGGACAACACACACACTATATCAGACTGTCCATATATCAGTATTAGGACAACACACACACTATATCAGACTGTCCATATATCAGTATTAGGACAACACACACACTATATCAGACTGTCCATATATCAGTATTAGGACAACACACACACTATATCAGACTGTCCATATATCAGTATTAGGACAACACACACACTATATCAGACTGTCCATATATCAGTATTAGGACAACACACACACTATATCAGACTGTCCATATATCAGTATTAGGACAACACACACACTATATCAGACTGTCCATATATCAGTATTAGGACAACACACACACTATATCAGACTGTCCATATATCAGTATTAGGACAACACACACACTATATCAGACTGTCCATATATCAGTATTAGGACAACACACACACTATATCAGACTGTCCATATATCAGTATTAGGACAACACACACACTATATCAGACTGTCCATATATCAGTATTAGGACAACACACACACTATATCAGACTGTCCATATATCAGTATTAGGACAACACACACACTATATCAGACTGTCCATATATCAGTATTAGGACAACACACACACTATATCAGACTGTCCATATATCAGTATTAGGACAACACACACACTATATCAGACTGTCCATATATCAGTATTAGGACAACACACACACTATATCAGACTGTCCATATATCAGTATTAGGACAACACACACACTATATCAGACTGTCCATATATCAGTATTAGGACAACACACACACTATATCAGACTGTCCATATATCAGTATTAGGACAACACACACACTATATCAGACTGTCCATATATCAGTATTAGGACAACACACACACTATATCAGACTGTCCATATATCAGTATTAGGACAACACACACACTATATCAGACTGTCCATATATCAGTATTAGGACAACACACACACTATATCAGACTGTCCATATATCAGTATTAGGACAACACACACACTATATCAGACTGTCCATAATATTATCAGTATTAGGACAACACACACACTATATCAGACTGTCCATAATATCAGTATTAGGACAACACACACACTATCAAATTGTCCTGTACTCAATAACACAACACAAACACAGACTATCCACATATCACTACTGGACTCTACAATACAACACAACACATACTCTATATAGCTATGTTACACTCTAGATATCAGCACAGTATTGTCTGTAACATATAACACAACACAAACACAGACTATCCACATATCATTACTGGACTCTACAATACAACACAACACATACTCTATATAGCTATGTTACACGCTAGATATCAGCACAGTATTGTCTGTATACACACACAGTTTGAACACAGCAGCACGGCATTGATCCTAATTAAGTGCAATTACATTACTGTTAAGAAATACTGAATCATATAAAGGACATTTAGATATTAAGTTTTGTATTCAGTATACATAGTTCTTTCAGTTTCTTTATTTCCAATTGATAGCAAAACAACATAAATTCTCCTTTTCAACTTTACTACATGAATGAGGATCTATTATAGGTTCAGTGAAAACACTTCTCTGACCATTACATAGACCAAAGTTTCTTTTGTTCAAAATACAGAAAGTTTAGCAAAAATGTATTTTATTAAACTCAAAATGACAATTACCTCTGAAGGTTTGGAATTCCATTCATATCCGACAATACAGCACTTAAAGCCATAGAAACAAGACTTCTCGTCCTTGATGTAATCTGATGCTGTCTCTAAAGAAAACACTACTTCACAACCTGTGAAGCAAAAACACATCAAATACATTAATTACATGTTTGTTTTAAACTCCTCAAGTTTAAATAACGCCATTAGAAATAACGCCATAACGCCATCAGAAATAACGCTTTTGCTTCTGCATTTGGAAACAATTCGAAATAATCACTTTTTATCACATACCTGTTGAATCTTGTTGTAGTAATACAAGCAATTTTCAGACCATAAAATACAACGTTCTGTATTGCACATGTGCAAGACGGAATGTTGTATTTACCTACTAGCCGGAACTACTTTTTATGGGAATCCCGTTGTCATGGCAAACTGAAAAGTTCCCAGTATTTGCAAAAAATATCAAAGTTTATAAAATCTTTGTATCGATCTCTACCAAATACAGAAGGTATGTGATAAAAGCAAGACCACACACTTGGGGTTTTCAAACGAATCAGAAAGCACTCATTTATTGCGCGGACGTATATATTCGTCCTTGCAATAAACTCGTGCTTTCTGATTCGGTAAAAAACACAAGTGTGTGGTCTTGCATATATATTACTGATACTTAATTTTGTAAACTGCACTTCCAATTTCCTATCCTTAAGGACATTTAATATTTTATTTCATCCAGCATGTTTGTGTTACACATGCATTTCTTCTGTTTCTCTTGTCCACGGAACATACAGTTCATTAGGTATTATATAATCTACAAGTCATGTACAGGAATAAACACAGCAATATATACTTTAATTTAATATCACACAGTTCATTTACCTGGAAGAATGATTGCATTCTTAGGCCAGTTGTCTCCCCCTGAGAATTTTTTTCTGAGGGGACTGTAGTTTTGTTTTAAGGGTAGTTCATCCATTTCTTTGGTAATACTGGTGGTGACCTCATTGGAGTTGAGGCTGCTGGGAATAAACAGCTGAAGTGTATCCTCAGCCTGGGCCGTGCCACACAGGGGGTCAAACTCCAACACCATCCAGTTGACAGACTCGGGGAATATGACCTTAAGTTACGTGTTCAAATAATCAGTGTTCTGCAAGGCTGTTTTATCTTACCAGGCATGATGATCATTTTCTTTTAAAAGCATGCTATTGTCGAAAACAATTTGCTCACTGTTTTAAATTCAAGTAATTATGCTGCTTAGTAACATATACTAGATAAAGCACACTGCCATGATCCTTTCAGAAATAAATTTGTAGAATTTTGTGCATTAAATGCTTTGTTGATTAAAATCATGTATATCAGATTAACATTAAGTCTACATGATAGCTGATGTAGCACAGATTTCCAAATCTAAATTCACAGAAAATAATTAAGAATTTTTTCTTCCATTACGATTACCATTTTTTGGTAGACTTGTTAACATCTGCTTAGTGCTACCTACCTTGTAGTTAGCTACAGTAGCTGGTTTATAGGGATGGTCACTTTCCACCACAGCATAGTGATGTGAGGTTGTGCTCCCATTGGTCTCCAAGCCCCCATCGATGGAGGGTAGGGGTGGGGATACTTTACTGTTGATGCTGGTGAGGGCGGGCAGAATCTCCTGTATCATACCTAGCACTTGTACGGCTCCCTACAAATTATACATCAAATGAGGAAGCATACATGTGTGTTTCTCATAGTGTTTCAATGTGGACTGGTGAATTGGTTAAATATGTAAAAGTTGTGCATAATTTTAGTGATGGTAGATTCCCAGCCTGTACGATGTCAAGTTATTTATAACTCTACTAAACACCCGAGGCAATATTGATACATTTGTCATGTTGTAATGATAATCTGTCAGCGTGATTTTGTGAACTAGGTGAAATGATGGTATTTCAATTAAACACTACTTGGTGAAATCACAGCCTATCACTACAGACAGCATAAATGTCTCCCAATACGACTTCTACAGAAAACAGAGGACCAAATGAATATATATCCCTGTATATAACCTCTACTGGTTTTGATATGCTGTTTATGAGTGTTTATAATGTGAAAACATCATAAACAGCAAATCAAAACTACATTTTAGCAAAGAACACTCACACAGCGTACCTCATGTAGTACCTTTAGACCGATTATTTATACTGTTCACACACTCACCACTGGGTCCTGAGAGGCTACTGGTCCAATGTAGGCCAAGATAAGTGGCAGCAGAGAACAGAACAGGTGGGAGTTACCGAGGATTGATCCAGACTCCTCCACTGTAAAACACAAACACAGGGTTCTACCATCATCAAATTAAATGTCATCAATTTTCAAACACCGGGGATTATTTCAAAAACACTATAAAAGTCAATCTCAGACTGGAGCAGTGCTGTCATAATAGCTTCATATAAATGATTTATGGCATTTTTTGTATGTAAATCTTTAATTTTTCATTGGCTTTTAAGATAATACGTGTCAATAAGTTGATTCTATTGCTAATGAGTAGTGTACAATAACACTTTAAGGAATTGTTGTTATTTGAGTTTTACTCTTATGGTATTATTTACTCATTTTTACTGATTTACCCCAAGTTATCTCAGGTTTACATTGACCTGAAGTGGGGCGGAAGGAAAGGCTACGCAGAGATAAAAATATTTGTATCATATACATACCAGGCAGACTGTTGGCACGATGTAGGATATCTGTTGTAGCCCTACAGATGGCGGCCACTATATCAATAGCATTCTTACGAGCCTGGAGCTCGGCCAGACTCTTACTGTTCTGTTGATAGGACTCTCCATCCTGTGGGGCACTGAACACATATGCAAAACACATTTACACCTGGAGTCAAGGGTAGCTCTTAATGTACAAAACATATACAAATCACTGTCAGCGGGTCTCAACTACATGTAGCAAAAGTTGTTGAAACCCCCGACACTATGGAACATGATTTATAATAGAAAGGTTTTTAAACTGAACAGGCAGTTGAAGGTTTGGTTAAAACAGATAACCAAGTTATCTTATGAGTTTTTTTTATGAGCCGGATCATGAGGCGTACCTGTAGTACAGGATCTGTGGTATCTGTCCTCGCATGTGGTTAGTTCCATTACTACTGAGTGAACAGGCAGCAAAGTTGAAGGTCGTTCCATCAGGACACTTGACCTTGTTAATACCATTGTCCCCATTCAGTGTCCGGGCTCCATGGTTACGCAGTCTGATTGTATACTTCACTCCTTCCTAAAAGTAAGCAAGCCATACACTATGACCGATGGTGTCATGATGAATAGACGAGGGAGGGGGGCGTTGCTAAGGCCGCCATCTTGGATCCACTGCATAGCAACATATCCAAGATGGCGGATTTCCTTAGCAACCCGTATGTATGTGTATTGACTGTACATACAAATTGTATGTGTATCGATAGTACATACTTAGCACTGTAGTGGATCATACTGGTTACTTGCACATACCTTGATTGAGACAGGGCGGTCAAACTTGATTTCAGCAATGTCATTGACACAGTCCTCAGGACTGTAGGTACCCTTGACAAACTCTATGCTTCGCCACCGCTGAGCATGGTTGGTATCTGTGGGACCATCACTCTGTAAAAATACAAAGAAAAATCAACAGATTTATCATAAAACTAGCAATATTTTTGTGAAAACAGCCTCCTAACTTCTCTCTGTTTGTTTAGTTTGGGTTTAATGTCTTTGTAACAGTGGCGTTCATGTGTTGATGGTGTAAATCGACGGTGGGCAGCTAAGGTCATATAATGACAGTGTTTGCAGACGATGGGGCCGTTTCAAATAGCCATCATAATAAATGTGTTCAGCTGTATTAACACCATAATCAAACGGTTACAAAGTCTTTAAAAGCGCTATTAAGACAATAATTCCAGCATATGGCATGCACATTAATCCCACCCTGTTAATAACATCACACATAATCACAGTGCTTGAGATGCCTAATACAACAATACAGTGTATGTACTCACATCATCAAGTAATTCCAGTTCATACTCATAGCGCCCCTCCCCTCCGTAGACACACACTCCAGCTATCACAATGCCAGGCTTGTCCACACTGAAGGAAATAGCATCCGGACTGCCATTCCCAGTGTTCCAGTACGCACTCTGACTCGTGCGAGTGAACCTGTTTGGGGTCACCAACAGGGGGCGCGTTGTTGTGCCGAGATCCATCTGGGATAACGAAGTTTAAATGTCTTAATGTGTAAAATGTGCGCACATATTATTACAATGAAAACTATTTCTTCCAAACTGCGTTACTAGAACCTTTAAAAACTTTGAAACAATAATTTCAATAATTCAAAGAAATACAAGTTCATTATTTAAACTAAAAACAATTACTATGATAGATTCAGTACTCGATACATCACTTGACTTGCAAACCAGTACATCTCTGCCAGCAGACAAAACGAAAATTGTCACTAACTGTGAAACCTTTTTGAATTTTCAATACATCGAAGCTGCTTAACTTTAGAAATGCCTACTTTAAATTGCTCAGTACCTGGAGTGAGCATACACACAATCTCAGTGAAGTGCTGTGTGACTTGACCTACCTCAAGCCCAGTGGCTGTGGCAGACAGTTCGCTGACGATGGTAGAGAGTAGAGAACATGTATTGCCCACCAGTACTGTGGGGTAGAGAGACATGTCACTACTCAGCGCCTGTCTCACCGGTAACATCACAATCAGCAGCAGCTTGTCCAGTATTTCCTTGAATGTCACGTGAGTACCACCAATACCAGACATCTACAACAGACAAGTTCCCGTGTTGGTCATTATAGCTCATGGTGCTTTGGTATTTTGTTGAAATAGATTTGTTGCCCGCTCTATAAATAATTTTCTTTTTCTTTTAAGCATTTTCATGTTTTCTTAGTCAAACAGCCACATTGATATCAAATTTTGGTGAAGAAACTTTCAAAGTGTGGAATCTAATTGGGTTTTTTCTTCATATCTTGCTAATGACATACTTTTAATGAATAGATCTTTGACTCTTCAATCTATTTTCAATACTGAAGGATATTACCAAGTAAATGGAAAACAACTGACCTCAATGCGGTAGGTCATGTGGCCAACAAGGATAGGGAATTTGTGGACCTCGCCCAGGCGAGCCATACTGTTGGTATTGTCGTCCATTATGACAGATTGTCGACGCAGAATCTCCTCTGTTTGTGGCTCACAGTTGATGGGCATTATATTGGTGAGGCGGATTGTTGGGTGGCACATGGCCTCCATTACAGCTGCCAGCAGTCGGCCGTAACCATTCACATTCATCATGTCCTAACCATGAAGTTGAAAAATATGTAAATGGGCAATCAGCATGAACATATACCATTTTCTGTTACCATTGCAGCAAAGTTATAATTATAAGAACTAGTTATTGAAGCTGACTAACTAGTGCAAATGTTCCTGTTGTTTTATATTCATGCCAGGGAAATTTGAAGACGTCTGTTTAAGAGCAGAAAAGGAAACAAAGTGAAAAATGTCAATGGTTAGTTCATTAACATAAAAACAGAAATCATTATGGGCGCAATCATAAAACTAATGTTTGATCCAAACTAAGACCAAAGCACAAACAGAAAATCTGACACACTTGTATTTTGTATGTAGCTTTGATTTTGGAAAGGGATTTTTTTTTTACATTTAATTGATAGAAAAATACATATAGTCAACAAGCAAACGATATGTCTTCAGATTGTTGTCTGAACATGACCAAGTCTTCCCTAGCTTGTTCATTAGGTGCTTCCTCGTTTGTGGTACTGACCGGTTCTAGCTGGTTGAGGAGGTCACATAGACACAGCCACTTGAGGTTACCAGTGGGGTAGAAGGCATGAAAACAGGCACGGAATGTCCTGTGACACTCCAATAGGATCTCTTCCTCTAGCTCCTCAAACGCCTTGCCTGGAGGCTCCGATAGGTACATATGTACTTTTGTGGGACGGACTTCCTCAGCCAGGATACGCCGCAGTAGGTCCTGTGTGTCGCCTACACAGTGGGCTAGCTTTGTGGATTCTGGCATCCCCTTCTGAAGCTTGTCTGGTGGGGAGAGAGAGTACAGGATAAATATGGCAGGAACAAGAGCTGTATGGCCTTTACTTCACTGACCTGACCTTATACCTTCCTAAACTTAAATACAACTTATTGAAGAGATGATCAAATTCATCATAAAATATGGTGTTTTTCATAGTTCAAAGATGTTTTAGTGTTTAATAAAGAGCAATTCTTGAATATATTTTTCCATGTGATAAAGTCAAAGCAGCTAAAAATGGTGATTTCTCACAAATGGCTCTCTGAAAGGATCTGTTTCAAATTTACATATGATATAGGCATGACAGTTTTTCCAAAAGTTAAAAACTGCATGCTACAAATACTTAAGACAACTTATCTATTTTTTTAAAATAGTTTTCTAAAGGGTGGTTGTCTAGTGAGACAGACTGTGAGATGATTACTTACTTCCATCCGGGTAAATCTGTGTGACATAGATCCGTAGGAGACAAAGGCTAGCCTTACAGATGTATTCCACCCGTCGTAAGTCTGAAAGGGCAGCCATGTAGTTGTCTCCCTTTAGGCCATCCATTTCTCCAAGAGAGGAGTGGAAGGTGTTCCAGCTCCACTGTAACAGCTTCAGCAGTGCCTCAAAGTTCTCCTGTAAACACAAAAACAGTGCTTTGTCATACAGAAATTCTGAATATCATTGAACATTTCTAAAAGTGATGATTTAACATTCTAACATCTGCTGATTAGAATAATTTGATATGTGGATGTATTTATCTATTTAGTTTAATATATTAATCATTGTATCTTGGATGTCAAACTTTATAGGGTGGTAATATAATTTATAGGAACATGTCTGATCCTGCCCCTTGTATACTTATCACACCTCAGCTATTTGAGTTCTGACAAAGTGGGATAACTGGAGAATTGATATTTTAGTGACGGAGTAAACTTACTGGTGTAACAGAGCAGGCAAAGTCGGGACTAAGGACATGGGCTGGCTCTGTGTGGTCAACCTTCCTCACGGCTCCAGGGCTGTCTCTCGAGGGCAGTCTGGTGAAATTATAAACAGGATTTAAATATTTAGATTTGTTTATTTTCAATTAGGAAGCTCATTGAAAAGTAAAACCAATACTAAATTCATTTCAATACCTCAAAAAATGTATAAATGTAGAATTGATCCATGAAAAAAATATTTAAGTCAGAAAACGCAACACCACCGCTCTAGAAAACAATCTGATGTTCTATTAAACAAGTCCATGCAAGACAGCTAATTTCAAATGTTATACAACAGTCAACAGCTGGCAGAGCTATTTATTTTCGTTTTCATTTGAAGTATGTTACTCCCCAAAATGCACACTATTTACCTGTACAGCAACTGTGGAATTTGACCAGCATTGACATCTGTTCCGTTATTAGACTTACGAGAACTTCTGAACTTAAATACAACTCTACAACAGGAAAGTAGAATATTTACATAATGTTTACAAATACAACAAAATAATAATTGAAAATTTCATAATTCATTAGCAAGAAATTATCACAGGTCTTGTATTATAAGCTTTCACCATATACACCTTTATCTCTATAGATCAGTCCACTTTCATCCCTTAAGATGAGCACCATCCAAAGTCTACCTCAACCCTACATATCACTAAGTCAAACATTCAAATGTGATTTCAATAGCTTCATTATTTATTTGAACTTGAAGCCTGCCCAACCCAATTGAGACTACTAACTGGTCGTCGGTGGTCACGACAGACTGGCCTGTGGAGCCACAGTCACTGCTAGGACCGGAGATCCTCGCCCATGCCACATACCAACTGTTGGCCTGGAGAGTCACAGGCTCCTCAAACACCATGGCAAACTTCTCCCTGGAACATAATCACTGCTTAAAACACGGGACCAGACGATTATAAAGCCAGCGTACAGAAGTTGGCATTAAATGGTCTACTCAGATGTGTTATAACTTGCATGGTACAAGTAACTCTGATCTCCTTTGGTATTTTTTAAAGTCATCTGAAGCTGTATTTCTTTGTGACTGTCTCACCTCTTTACTATAATTTTTTCCCTTTTTTCACATAAACAAATATTAATATTCAAACAAGTTATACATATTCAGACCTCTCTCAGATAATCTCTATATATTCAATTACTGGAAAACTTTTCCATAAATATCAACAAGATGCCTATATGCACACCATACATCTATCCTCAACAGGTTAAATATGCTTGCATTTTAAGTGTCATAATGTATTTTGCACTTTCTTGCAAAATCATCTCTATCTCAAATTTTAATAACTTTTAACATAACTTTTTAACAACATACCTAGCTCCACACTCAAATGCCATTTCCTCTGTCTCGGCCAGCAGTTCTCCATCCTGAGACTCATTCTCGCCTCCATCTGGACCCAACTCAAACAACTACAACATCAAGGATTGTGCGACTATTTTGGTGGTGAACTGAAAATCAGTGTTATAATCAGCATGTTATCATGAAATATGTAATTCTCACAATTGGTCTCGTAAACAAACAACTAGGGCTGATCTCAAAAGTAAACAATCATGGAAATAGTGAGAGAAGCCTGTAATTGACCAGTGACCTTCCACTGACCTTGATGCGACCATAGTACTCCCCACGGCCACCGAAGAGTCCATAGCCTCCAAGGATGATGTCTGTGTCCACCATGAAGCGGATAGCCTCTACAGAGTGACCAGAATAGCCCCATCCTCCTCCATGGCCTGAAACAAATATATTCACCATACAAAATGTCCAACCTTTAAAAGATATCATGTTCTTATTTCAGCTGATAATTTCAACTTTTGCTTGTTTCTGAATCTAATTGCATGCACAATGTTACTGTCATTAATTTTTTTAAGTAAGATAGTTGAATAAGGGTAATGGCTGTACTTACTTTCAAACCTGTTGACCACTGAGAAGTCCTCCTTGCAGTAGACTTTGGAGGCGGTCATCTTCTCTTTGGTCTCCTCCATTACAGTAAGATTGGACAGCTGGGCCGAGGTCAGTGTGTCCAGACAGCCTGACACACAAACACGAGAAATTAATCCTTCCATTGGAATGTGGTTTTTTTATATCTAATAGTGTGTTTGATTACTTCACTTCTGCCCTTCAACATTATAATTGTCAAAACAGTTTTGCTAATTATGAGAAATAATTTTCATTAAAAAGAAAAACGAAGGATCAAATGTGTTTATTTTCATAAACTTATCCTGATTTGAACTAGTGATAAAATTTAGATTGTATTATTGTTTATCTAAAATGTCATTCAAATCAATATCAGGGACCTCATTCCAGTTGAGGTTTACCTAGTAAGTGGAGGGCACAGTGAGAACGTGTTGCCTGATAACCCATCCTAACAGGTACAGAAATCTCTGGCTTGAATAAATCGTGGATGCTGGCCATCTGAACTTGAGACTTGAGCGGCCGTGCCTCTGAGGCCATCACATTGTAGCAGGCCACCTCCTGTTTTGTTGGCGAGTAACTGCAAATTTTAACGAATAATGCACAATTTACTAGAATATCACGGTTGCATAATCAAAATCTTCTATAATTCCTAATTCAAAATCAATAAAACAATACATAAGTTTGATAAACAAGCTTAAACATGAAGCCACTGACTTAATCACAAATCAATGCTATAAGTATATACAGTCAAATCTGCTTAAGCGACCATCTGTATTAAACGACCATCTGTTTTATGCGACCACTTTTCATTCCTCCCGACCGTTTTTACTATGTAATTTAACTGTATTAAGCGACCATCTGTCTAACGCGACCAGCGATCACCCAAAATGACCCCAAAATTACGTTCAACGACCACATGTGATACATTTTAGCGACCATGTTTGCCAAAAATATACCAGACGATCGTTGAAATAGTTGTGTAACCTTCAAATTTGCGACCATCACCACATTTGACGAAGGGCTAATTCAAGATCTTTTTACCAAGTTCAATGAACAAATTTGAAAACAAAAAAATTTTCCAAACTTAAATAAATTCATTGATGTGCAAAACAAGTAAAAAGTAATTTTTTCTAACTGCTGATATTGATTTAGCAGTGAAAATACCGACCAATATTTATCGCAGCTGAGCAAAACCATTTTGATTGCAGGAGTGTCCTGCTAGGCAATGAAACCTTTAACCCTACGATATCCTCAATCTGATTGGATAAAGTACACTGGCAGATTTTCATTCTTGAAATCGGGTCTGTTGAGAGATGTTCACGACAGCACTCTCGTACAAAATAATCATTAAATATCACTGCAACTGCACACTTAATATGTTTATGTTAGCATACATATCATTTCTAATTCCTCATCAATATTAAATGCCTTTAATAACATCCCTGAACTTCTCAACGCCAAAGTACTAACGACAACAATACCGGTCTGTTTTACGTTAACATGCTGTCAGGTTTTCTCTTTCCAGATTCCATCGTAAAATAAAGGAATAATACACGTGAACCCATCTGTTGGACCAACACGGGAACAGCTATTATTTCAACAACAATATATTTCGAAACAAGTTAGCTTTAATCATGGTAATTACTGAAAACACAATCGCGTAAGTTGGGAACTTCAACAAGTCTCCATCGATCTTTTGTTCTGAGTGTAATGACAATTATTTTCAAACACTCTTAGTTGTTTGTTTATTGTCATAATTATAACTCGACTATTGTTTAGTTATTCACCTGATCTGTTGAACGATGTTGTTTTAAACTACCTGTACGTGCACTTTGGGCGTGGTCTGTTTACAGTTGTCTGAATAAGGAGTCGTTTGGTTATAGTCGGTTGTGTGTACAAAATATGGTCAAAATTGATTCGCAAGGACTTGTTAATTTATTATCTACTATATATATATATACTTACCTCCACAGCACATCATACACAGGATCTAGACACACAGAGTCCTGGGACAGATCCACCTGGTCTTGACCTCCAAGGCTGTATGGACAAACACAAGAACAATTAACACTGAGCTGCATCATCTTACACTGGCAGAGACAGTTTGTATCAATGTGACCATCATGACTGAGGTGCATAACTGCATATATGTGTCCAATTAAATCAAATCTATCTCAACTGAAATGAGAGTTTATCTACATAAAAGTTTTAGTTTGAAAGACTGAACAAAAAATCATGTTCACCTCACTTGAAATGAGAGTATCATCAAGTTTCAATCATATCCAACTCACCTGCGACAGCTGCCATCAGTTTTACTGATCATCAGACATTTCATAATTCCAGCATGCTCTTCTCCCATTGGAATCAAACCTGTCAAAGCAATGATACTCTATACATCTCTCTACTACTGGGTAACACAACACGCATTTCCTGTCCTTGAAATATTGTGGAATAAACAATTACAGATATTACAATTAATAAACCACACAATACATTCAAGAATAATTTTTGTGGCTGAAAACACATTTCAAGATAATTTTAACCTTTGAAAAATTAATTATCAATTTAAACAGTTTACCATTCCATATTTGGCAAAACTTTAAGAGGAAGTTTTACAATGTCTTACCGATACAAGATGTATTGGCGAAGACTTTAGAGGAAGCTAAGATATGGGCGTTGATGAGTGACTCATCAATCCTCATGTAGGTCTGGTCTCCGCTGGCATTTATCCAGGTCGCACGCCGACCATATCTGGCACCTAAAAGCGAAACAAATTTATTCTTATCAAATTATGTGTGATTTTTTTCAGAATACATGAAAAAACCCTCAAGTGTTGTCTCGTAAGAAGATGCCTGTGGTGTTTCCTATATGTAAAAGAAACAGCTGTTTCCTCTTTAGACGGAACAGGTTTTTCCTCCCTTAAAGACACTTATCTACTGTCCAATTTCCTTCTTGTTGTTTCTAGATTTTAAACAGCATAATTTCCCATTTCCTTTGTTGCCATTTTGTTTTAAATTGGTGATCCATGAATAAGATATTTTCTTAACTCAAATATACGTTGTCACAAATATTCTACAAAAACATATAATAGTACACTTAAACATAACACTATTAATATGGTTTACACACCGATGCCAGGTACTGGTCCAGGAAGGGCATACCAAAGCCCCTTCTTTGTCTTGGCCCCTGCCTCGTCAGGGCCTGCTCTACCAAGGGCACCTTTCTAAAAACACAAAGACATTTTTCTTCTAAACATTTATTGGACATACAATAAATGTCAGTAGGTTACTTAGTTTTTCTTTAAAATGCTATTTTTAAATTACCATAATTTATTATAAATTCATACTAATACAGTTTAAAAAATATACCTGGAAATTTCCGAATGTGTAAACTTGACCATTGGAGAGTAAGACAACAGAGTGATGGGCTCCTGTAGCCACCTGGGTGGCGGTCAGTGGAAGGTGGACCTTCGTTGGCACACCTCTGTGGGAAAGTATAGGGTAAACATGTCATTAAGACAAAGTAAAAATCATAGAAAATATCTCGAAGAGAGTTAAGAACTTATATAGTTAGAAGGCATGATTTCTGAGACACAGGAACATTAGGGTACATTCGCGTATCTGGTTGAACCGGTTGAACCTGTAAAGAAAACGACAGGTATAGATCTGGACCAAGGCTGACCTCAAGAAAATTTGGCACGTGTAGATTGAGGGGTCCAGACGTGCCTGACCGAAACTAAAATGCTGACTATTGCCAGTTTGCGTTATTTCTTTCTAAAACAATGTCAAGTCACATGTAGTTTTTAAGATACATTATGTAATTCAATGGACGGATGAAAGAAGATCATAGTATTCTTGAAACACTGTTTTTTATTCTCCGAAACTGTGGATTTTTAGCTCTGCTTATAGAACGGTCCAAGTGTGTTCGTTTATCGTGGAAAATTTCTGCGCCACACGTACCGTTTCAACCGGGATACGCGAATGTAGCCTGAGTTTATTTTTGAGGGTAACATAATTTAACTGGAATATATGCAGAGTAAACATTTTACAGTACACATCAAAGGAAATATCTTGAAGGGACATGTTAAGGCAACATTACAAAACTGGAACAATTTGCGAACAAAACCTTCCGAACTAGAACTGGATTTTCAGCTAGATTTATCGTCCAAAAGCAACATTTATTGCAACAGTAATAGAAACTTCATAAATTTTGTTACAGGAATATTGTTACAACATAATTAATGGGAATACTTACCTGACTGTGACATCTCCTTGCCCTAGTTGACCATACTGGTTACTACCAAAGGCATAAACCTCTCCAGACTGAAGCAACACAACTGAAAGGGCAGACAGCAATAGCTGTAGGTCAAGGTACAATAATCATCACACTTGAGTAAGTGATCTTTATTCTATACTGCATACATTGTCGGTGGCAGTACTGTTGACCATAAGTGTATCGTAGGAAGCTCATTTTTGGAAAGATAATTGAAAATGGAAGCAATTTTTATAATGTCAAAGTTTTCAAATGTAGTGATAGCCAACACGATTTAAGTGTAAATATCAAGACTTTTAAGATTATTTCACTCTAACATTTTGAAATGATTCTGTTTGATTTACTTTCGTATTGATTGAAACAACAAATGTTTCTATATATCATCATGTTCCTCATAGACAATGTATTGTTGGTATGAAATGTTATGTACCTGTGTGGTGTTGACCACAGGATATCTGTGTGACTGGTATGTCTCCGTCCCCGACAGTCACCTCTAGAGGCGGTAGACTGACCACCTTATTATACTCGGTCTCCTGGTCACTTCCTACTTCAGCTGTTGATGAAAACATTGTTAAACATGTCAAGTCAGTTTTGAAAAGTGGCTTTTATATAATTTTTATTATTGTCACAATTCATGAAAATGAAATTTACTGGTAAGAAACAGGGCTTACGCTGTGATTTGCCTTTCTGTTTATTGTTTGATGATTTAGAACCAGACCGATGGTGTTGTTTGGCCGGTCGTTCCAGGAGACGCTTGAAGAACTGTTCCAAAGGGGTACCATGGTTACGACCACCTGAAATGTAAAGGAGTGATACAGTCAGCATTTCCTCCCTAAGTCAACAAATTTACTGAATGTATTCCACCTACCACTGCCTCTGCCTCGTAAGTATTCCACTCGATCTGACAATCATTATATTTTCTTGACTAAGTGGACAGTGTCCATAATATGCAAATGTAGTATTATCAATATTAAGCAAAATTCATGCAAGTTTTGTTTCTGAATTTAAGGTGTTTCAAAATAAAAACTGGTTGCATTTATGGACGGTGTGAAGAATCCAAGATAATCACATTTGAAGACAACATTAAAATATTCATTGTAAATCAAACTTTTGTTTACCATCAGGTCCTATCTACAAGAGGAGCTTTGTCAGTTACGTCTGATATCATGCAAGTGTTTTACCTTTAGGTCCAACTAGTAGGTCCAACTGGGCCAAGTCCTTGTTCTTTGTGAGGACGTGAGCTAATTGTTGGGCCTCATCCATGCTCTGTTCAGCGGCACACATCTTACAGATACCGCACTCACTACAACCCGAGTCTCCAGACCCACAACCACACGGCCTGAAATATAACAGTAATATGTCAGTCAATCTCAAACTATCATGAATATAGTATCACAACTTTGTTATAACACTTGACAACCGATTTAAAGTAAAACTAATAAACTGAAGATTAATTTCTTTTTCTTCACAACAAACAATATTTCAAACATTTTGAAACTAAAATGATTTCTCTCACTAAATTTCACTTGACAATTCAGAAATATTCTGTCACTCCATGCATATATATGGATTACAGATTTGACGGGATTAGTGATCTTCAAGATATTTCCTATGAAAATATAGATCTGGCTATTTGAGGTGTTTTTTTTAATTGCCACAGGCTATATAGCCTCTTCTCAAAATATTACACATTAAATATGATAAAATACTTACATGCCAGGGTTTCTGCCTCCCTGTACTGAGTGAACACATGCAATACCATACCCTGTACATTCCCCACACACAGAACACACCATACATAGGTCTGTCTTCCACTTGTGCCTCCCTGAAATATCAAATTTACATAGTAAGTTATCAAGCACTCTTTAACACATTTCCTTAAACAACATGCCTCATAGCTTGACTATTTCCCCACCACAACCAATACATGAAGTTCTGTTTATTCCATTTTCTTTTTGATTTCCTTCTTAATTATAAAGTGATACATCATTATGAAAGATTGCACTAGTCGTTGTGTTTCAGATCAGTGATTATGTTCCATGGCAGTATTGTTTGTTTCAGATCAGTGATTATGTTCCATGGCAGTATTGTGTGTTTCAGATCAGTGATTATGTTCCATGGCAGTATTGTGTGTGTCAGGTCAGTGATTATGTTCCATGGCAGAATTGTGTGTTTCAGATCAGTGATTATGTTCCATGGCAGTATTGTGTGTTTCAGGTCAGTGATTATGTTCCATGGCAGTATTGTTTGCGTTAAGACATTTAGGTAATTTTCTTATTTACTAAAGGGGACTAGCCATAGCATTTTAATAAAATTGAACTGATATATGTGATGAGATGTATGATTTACCTGCACCACAAATGGCCTCCTCCTGTTCTGTCTCCTCCTCCTCCTCAGTCATTGTCACGTTGTTACTAGCTGTGCAATATATCACATTTCATATCAGGAGGCATATCATACAATGGACATTGAAAAAACTATAAAATACCAAGTAAAAACAATATCTAACATTTAAATATTTATGTTAATAGCAAACAATATCACATGCTTGAATCATGTTTTTGCAGAATAACTATAGAATTCTTATAAATATTTGAAGGATAAGAGGCAAATAGTTGAGATTTAGAGCAGTCATTTGAGATGACAAAAACAACAAAAGAAGAATGTTTTTTTGGAAAATGAGGTGGACCAACCTTCCTTGGAGCCACCAGGCTGGAAATCACGGCCACACTGACCCTTGTTGTTGATACCGAAGCTATAGATGAAACCTTTGTTGGTAAGTACAATGGCGTGGGCCTTCCCCAGGCAAATGTTTGTCACAACCACGTCCTTCAGGTCCGTCACGTGACCTTCAAATAAGCACAATAACACTTGTACATTTTCACTGATGTAGAAGACACACAGCTGAACTACTAAATCACACACAGCTTTAACTATAATGCACTTGTTGTATGATTAAGTAATAGGAACAGAACTGAAAATCTGATCTATTTGCATGGAATATTGTCAGTTATATGTCATATTATGGTCAGATAAATCACACCACATGAAAATGACAGTCTTAAAACTTATAAAATATTCATCAAGTATATAGGATCAGCCTGATTATGCAAACACAATGTGTTTAATTAAAAACATTTTCACATTGCTCTAGAGTAATTTAATAGACATGGATGCCAACACACAAGACAATTAACATTAGTCTATTTTGTGAAAACATTTCACCAAGACTATACTTGTGCTATAAAGATTATTGCTCGTAAGTCTTACCACTAGCATGGTCACAGTAGGACGAATCTTTCCCGAACATGTACACTTCACCCTCCTTGGTAACAAACGCACTGCTGCCATTGTTACAAGCAGCCTGCATCACAGTCTTGGACTCAAACCGAACCAACTTCTTTGGTTTTACAGCCTTTGGTTGGCGTCTTCCTTTGGCTGCCAAAATAAGTAGGTAAACATTTTAGATCCCTTATATTATAAGGTGAAAATTTAAGATCCCTTATACTATTTCTTTGAGTTATTGTATCTAAATATTTTAAAGTCATAAAAATCATTCAACATGAGAAACTGGTCTTCTAAAGCAGCGTAACATTACAAGATAGAGGATTTGATCCACAATGCAAGTTTTCGTATCTGTGATGCTGTGGTTAATAGGTACTACAGCAATTCAATACAATATGAAACCATAATAATTATTTATCTTATTGATACAGTTAATGCTATTTTCACATTTATGATAGTATAAATAGAGCCCAATCGAAGAGCACAAAGAGGAGAGTTACACAACATTTTGGGGAAGACTCTAATTCCCTTTCTTCCAAATGATACTACATCTCAAGTCACTTACACATGCTGGTATCTCCATCCTCTCCACGTCGTGGCGTTCCAACAAAGAACAGGCTACCATCTTCTGACACCATTAGGGCATGCTGGCCCTCGTGTCCCGTGGCGACCTGCACAATCTTTGGTGACTTGGTGATAGGTAGCTCCGCCCACTTACCCTGGGCAGGTGCTCCCTGTTTGATGCCCAGGGACTGAGACTTCCCACTGTATAACACCTGTAACACATTTTATAAAATTCTTCTGTATCCTCTGAAACAGTGTGCAACTGTATGTCTAGGTTACCAAGTACATGTTTAACTCAATTAATTAAAATATCAATATCTAAAACCAATTCGCGTTTAGATGTTTACCTCACAAACTCCTCAAAATTAACATATTTTGAAAACTGTTTTATAAAATTGGTATACAAAATTACAAGGTCATTGGCACAAAAACTCTGAAATGGTAATCACAAGTTCCTTTATTTCACAACCTTACCTTCCCACCAACAGTTCTTATCAGTGCAAAGTCTTTTGCTCCTGTAATTGCTACAGAATCCTCATCATATGCAGTATCTGAAAAATTATGCCAGAGCATTATTTGGAATATAAACTTCTATTAAGTTTTGTTTTATTTTATCATACCTCGATATCAAATTATTCAGTTACTCTAGATCTAATACTTAAAATGCTGTATGTGGATAATTCTAAATGTCAATTTGGTTGTATTATTTTTTTCATTTCTAGATTCAAACGCTATCACTCAAACAAGCTTGGATGGTAAGTTGTATCAATGTAATTAACTACGTACTGATTGAGTGTCTTTCTGTGATCTGGACGTACGAGGCTGTCCCGAACACATCCATACACTTGCGGGTAAGTTTTAGGGGCAGCTCTCCTGCCACGGTCATTGGACTGACCTTCGGGTTGTACAGGCGCACCACAAAACTGTCTTGCTGTGGATGGAAGGATATTGTAAAATTTATGCATTTTATTCTATTCAAGACACATGTGTCCTGCATGTGTGCAATATCTGTACAAGTAAGATCACTCTTATCCCTTTTTTATAAATCTTGACTAGGGAATTCTTAAAAATGTTCAGTACCATGTTAAAAATATATTCTGGAACCTGACATCATTTAAATGTGACATCTGTTGCATCATTACATTGTCATCTTGATTGGCGGAAAACAAAGTCTACAACTGATATGACTTACTGAATCAAACATTTATTGAACAAACTTTTTATGAAAATTTTGCATATTTTTTTCTTTTTTGAAGTAAAACCTGTGGCATATCCTACTTTTTTCACTTTCTCCAAATAAATACTTGGTTTTGAGAATAAGTATCATTCCTTATGGATAGGCATATACCCATACATTCATACGAAAATTTTCTTCTTTTGAGTAGTTAGGTGTTATACATACGTCTTTAGCTGCTGCGATCTGACCAATGTTTTCTCCGTCACTAAACAAAGCACTGGGTCCAGGGCCCTTACCTAGAAACACATAAAAACAAGTGCAATCAGTAATAGAAAAGCTCACCTGTGACAGCCATAGCAAAATACATGTATTTAGATTTGCAGTTTCAAAAAGTTATATTACCAAGCCATTTAGATTGATATGTTTCACCCTTGCCCCGCTTTGACCATCAATGCACATGTCAAGTTTGGTTGGTCTAATTAGTTTCAGGAAAACTAACTTTAATTAAACGCAAGAACTTAATGTTGATGGAGATGCTGACAAAGTCAATGGGCCATGAAAGGTAGGCCGCATCCAGCAGTTGATGCATGGGTTGCGATGTACAACTTAAGATGCATCTATGGTCCAAATTTGGTTGGTCTAGCACTTATACTTTCAGTGAACCTAAGTTAAACGCAAAAACTTAATGTTGACGCTGCCGCCATCACTGGAAAAGCAACACCATAGTCTCTCTTCCGCTACTTCGTGGTGGCAAGACAAAAACAATTCTGAGATAATGCAGGTCAAAGATAAAGCAGCATCAAGATGATAGAAGTCTGAATCAATTGCAAGTTTTGTTAGCTGAGCACTTATTAAAAGAAAGTTGGAAACATATTGAAATAGAGAAAAAAAAGTATTAAAAATTAAATAATAAATACAAAATTATACAAACACAGGAATTGTATCAGTAAGTATTACTGCAAAACAAAAGTCCAAAATATGGTAAAAGTTTGATTAACTACAAACAATTTCAACATTTAACTGTCATTTCATCACACACTTAAATCCCAAATTAATGGATTTGCCAAAGAGGAAGTGTGTGGAACTTACGGAGTTAGAAGCATTTCAAAGATTTGTTCAACAAACTTTAAATGTTTTCAGGTGGGACATGTACCACTGTGTACAGCATTAGCTCACAGTTACTTGTGACTGACGAGCTAACACTTACTACAGATCACCCACTTCTGCTTCTTTGTCTTACTCAAACAACATACAATAGACCCTATATGTTATCTAGATAACTGTGGATGCTACTATTATTACATAATCGGTGGCCTACAAAGACTATAATGTAACTTATTAATTATAATTTTCTACACACTTCTGATAGTGAATAAGATATACAATACTACACCTACCACACACGTAACTGAGGACACTACCTTTCCTTATTGTTCATACTGTTAGAAAAGGGATTCTTGGGGAAAGGGGTGAGCATAAATTCAGGAATAGACTATTCAATTAGTGACATCATTTAAAGGAGGAGAGTATAATATTATAAGAATTAATGGTAAAAATGTATAAAAGAAAATACACAGGAAAGGAAAATATGAACTTAATATGAAAAAAATAAACAAAATTTGTGTTTTTTTGGAATAAATGTTCCGAGCATCTTAAATCCTTTCCCCCATTACTATGTATTACATAAATGGTGGTCTACAAAGACTTATTAATTAAAATCTTCTACTACACCTACCATCCAGTTTACAGGAGTTGATTACGGATAGGTCATCCTTACTGATGGTACACAGACAGGGTTGTGCATTCTCATCTGACCGACAGAACAGCTGATCCTATATAGGAAAAATAACCAACATTAATAACCTGGATATGACATCTTGTGAAAGTATTGATATTGTTTGCAATAACATAATTATGAAGTTCATGTACTATGTGTTTTTAATGCATTATAAGGATTTATTCTGTTACAAATTGGTTTTATTTGAGGAGAATTATTGATATTTTACATAAAAGTATGAAGTTTACAATAATATGTAAAAACTCACCCCTGCACAAGCAAGCCACACACATGACGTGGGCACTGAAAATTCTTTGTGGAGATAAATGTGTCCCTGAAAAATCAAACAATGCCAATTTATATATAAATACATATGATTTCATTTACTCCATGTAAAATATTTATATAATGTTCAATTATTCCCTTTGACACACAACATCAATACTAGAACCTGTAACAGCCAGCGCACATTACCTTAGTTGTATCTCCATAACCTGTTCCCACTTTTGCGATTCCATTTCTGTTGTCCAATATGTACAAAAACTTGCCGTCAGATGCTACTGCACAGTCTATTCCGCCTACAAGAAATATATTCATTATCAAGTTATCTTGTTGAAACAGAAATAACAGAGGAAGTCAATTTCAAGTTTTCTGCTTGCTTGTGACACAAGATCCATCATTCAAATCCCCTATCATATATACTATAGGTAACAAATTTTGATTATCATAACACCTTTATGAAACAGTAAGGCGTTTTGAGCCACCTTTATTTAGATATTACAACATACTTATTCTGACTTGTATGTTTTCAAACTTAGATGTCCTCACCTGTTGTATCATTGGTGTGAATTTTGTCCAGTGTGAATGTGTCGATCAGTCCCCCAGACTTGACGCCCTGATTAAACCAGTCGGGTAGCTGGGTCTTACCCAGAAGTACAGCCTGAACACTCTTCTGTAGTGATGTTAGTATGCCTGGCACCTAATGACACCAAAAAACCCTGTTATAACGTATCCATTCTTGTTTCATATAACAGCAACACATCAAACTTGTAAAAAGAGGCCAACACAGTACCAAATGTATGTAGTCCACTGTACAATATATTGTATACAGTTTCCAGTGCAACCGAGAACTTTTGTTATTTAGCAAGTTTTTTTCAGATACTTTATTTTTTTTCTTTAAATATACAAATTAACTACTTTGCTGTTGATCACATATTTTGTAAGAAATTGAATTTATCAATTAAAGAACTACTGATTACAAACGTCAACAATATCCTGAGTGATTTATTCTACAAGTTGTCCAGCAGAATATTTGTTGTTATAGAGAAGTCTGGCAACACATTGTAAATTGGAGGAGATTTATAAACAGGTGAGAAACAAGTTATAAACACTGTAGAAGTGAGCAGGTGTTTAATGAAGCAATGGTCACTATGTGATACTGTTACGGTGCTAGTTGATATTACCGTAACATTCTGCATGGCCAATGGAGCTGGACTCATCAACATTGAGGAGATGGCGGTGAGCAGCTTGCCGGTATCACCCAGGGCCACGGTGAGCGAGATGAGGGAGGAGCAGGCCAGAGATGACAGGCTCAAATCTGACCCCCCAACCATGGCCACCTCCATAAGGAGCTGGAATAGTCCATCTGTGTACAAACACAATAAGTTATATAGAGAGGACAGACTCATGTCGGAGTCCCTCCAACCATGGCAACCTCCATAAGGAGCTGGAATAGTCCATCTGTGTACAAACACAATAAGTTATATAGAGAGGACAGACTCATGTCTGAATCCCTCCAACCATGGCCACCTCCATAAGGAGCTGGAATAGTCCATCTGTGTACAAACACAATAAGTTATATAGAGAGGACAGACTCATGTCTGTTACAACCATGGCAACCTCCATAAGGAGCTGGAATAGTCCATCTGTGTACATACACAATCAGTTATATAGAGAGGACAGACTCATGTCTGACCCCCCGACCATGGCCACCTCCATAAGGAGCTGGAATAGTCCATCTATGTACATACACAATAAATTATAAATTTATATAAGATGACAGACTCATGTCTGAGTTCCTCCACCACCGCCTACCACCATGTCTGAACTATTGATATCAAGTTAGCTAGACCTATTTGTACACTAGGTGAAATGCCAAGTCATCGCTGATCAATCATTTAAAAGGTTTTATTCTTATCACTTCTTAAAATTTGCATACAAACAATTCAATGACTATTGCTCATTCTGATAGGTTATGCCTCTCTACAATACTAAAACAGTCTTGAATCACACTACCCTAATATACATTGAATCAGTTTATTGTTGCCCCACTAGGAGACATGTCTGTACACATATATGTTTACTCACCTATGATGTCTGGTGGCTCCAATTTCATACTCTCCGGTTGCTGTCCCTGTAGGAGGTTGAGCAAGGCCTCCAGGGCCCGCACACATAGCTCTGGGTACTTGGTGCGTGTCTCTCGTACTAGCTCAAATAGACCACTCAGTCCAAAGGTCACAATCTGGGACACAATTAAGTATTGCCTCATTTATCACAAATACACATTGATGCCATGTGCTTTATTGTTTTTCATTTGTTTGAAAAAAGAGGAAAATGTTTACATAACATTTAATTATATCACAGATTTTAAGATATTTGACCCCTGTGACCTTGGAAGTGGGTCAAGATCATTCATTTGACCCAGCATGCTACTGGCCAAATATCATCAGCCTGGGCCTCTTGGTTATTGAGAAGGAGTTGTTTAAAGTAAAAAGTTGACGCCGGACGGACTGACGCCGGACGCCGCACCATGCCATATGCTTCGGGCCAGGTGAGCTAATAAATACCCTTGCATGTTCAGGACTGAAGTGAATGCTTACCTCTCAACAACATCAATCAAATAACATATATTAAAATTATCTCTGAGACAGAAATATTACACAAATTTGTATGTTTTATTCAAGATATGTAAACACCTATCGTACCTATATTGATATAATTATATTACATATAAGGGGCTAACTCATCTTGATGCCAATGAGTTGATGGTGCTTTACTGGCTGGTTAGTTGGAGGTCACGACCAATCAATGTCTCTTAGTGTGCAAGCAATGCTTTGTCTCATTCAATTCGTTGTGTTATAATGTAAACATCTTCTGTTTTCCTGTCTAGTTACAGGTTAGCTGAGATGATGATAATGTATGACCATGGCCAGCATGTAAAAATGAAAGTCTAAATCGGGGGGCATTTCTTGTTGGTAGATGTATAATGTAATTTAACATGAACAAGAGGCCCAATGGGCCTGCATCGCTCACTTGGTATAAAACTCGCACTTGTAACCTTAAAAGTGATCTAAAATCAAGCTACAGGCAAAATATCAGTATTTATGATTAAAATTCATTCAAAAGACCCTGTTATTTTTTTTTTAAACATTTCACCCCTGTGATTGAAAGTTGAACAAAGTCATTATGTTGAACACATTGTATAGCCTTTCATCTCAGGATGCAACTTGCAAAGTATAAACATCCTCGGACCCATGGTTATTCAGAAGAGGTTGTTTAAAGATTTTAAACAAATTTGACCCCTGTGACCTTGAATATAAGTCAAAGTCATTCACTTGAACAAACAAAGTAGTCCTTGATCCCAGCATATGCTACTGACTAAATATCAACATCCTGAGCCTTTTGGTTATTCAGAACAAGTTGTTGAAATATTTTGAACATATTTGCTCCTTGTGACCTTGAATATGATTCAAGGTCATACATTTATACAAACTTGGTAGCCCTTGATCCTAGTATGCTACTGACTAAATATCATCACCCTGGGCATTTTGGTTATTCAGAAGAAGTTGTTTAAAGTTTTTAACATATTTGACCCCTGTGACCTTGAATATGGGTGAAGGTCATGCATTTGAACAAACTTTGTAGCCCTTCATCTCAGCATGCTACTGGCCAAATATCATCACCCTGTGCATTTTGGTTATTCAGAAGAAGTTGTTGAATGTTTTTCACATATTTGACCCCTGTGACCTTGAATATAGATGAAGGTCATTTATTTGAACAACTTTGTAGCCCTTTATCTCAGCATGCTACTGGCCAAATATCATTACCCTGGGCATTTTGGTTATTCTTCAGAAGTTGTTTAAAGTTTTTAACATATTTGACCCCTGTGACCTTAGATATGGGTGAAGGTCATTCATTTAAACAAACTTTGTAGCCCTTCATCTCAGCTAGCTACTGGCCAAATATCATCACCCTGGGCATTTTGGTTATTCAGAAAAAGTTGTTTCAAGTTTAAAACATATTTGACCCCTGTGACCTTTAATATTTGGTAATGGTCATTCATTTGAACAAACTTTGTAGCCCTTTATCTCAGCATGCTACTGGCCAAATATCATCACCCTGTGCATTTTGGTTATTCAGAAGAAGTTGTTTAAAGTTTTTAAACATATTTGCCCCCTGTGACCTTGAATATGGGTGAAGGTCATGCATTTGAACAAACTTTGTAGCCCTTGATCCTAGTATGCTACTGACTAAATATCATCACCCTGGGCATTTTGGTTATTCAGAAAAAGTTGTTTCAAGTTTTTAACATATTTGACCCCTGTGACCTTGAATACGGGTGAAGGTCATTCATTTGAACAAACTTAGTAGGCCTTCATCCCAGCATGCTACTGGCCAAATATCATCACCCTGTGCATTTTGGTTATTCAGAAGAAGTTGTTTAAAGTTTTAAACATATTTGACCCCTGTGACCTTGAATACGGGTGAAGGTCATTCATTTGAACAAACTTAGTAGGCCTTCATCCCAGCATGCTACTGGCCAACTATCATCACCCAGGGCATTTTGGTTATTGAGAAGAAGTTGTTTAAAGGTTTTTTAACACAATTGACCCCTGTGACCTTGAATATAGTTGAAGGTCATACATTTGAACAAACTTGGTAGCCCTTCACCCAAGCATGCTAATGGCCAAATATCATCTCCCTGGGCACTTTGGGTATTGAGAAGAAGATGATTAAAGTTTTTGACATATTTGACCCCTGTGACATTGAAAATAGGGGAAGGTCATTAATTTTAACAAACTTTGTAGCCCTTTATCCAAGTTTGCTTTTGGCCAAATATCGACACCCTAGGCCTTTCGGTTATTAAGAAGAAGTCGTTTAAAGTAAAATATTGACGCCGGACGCCACGCCATGGCATAAGCTCACTTGGCACTTCGTGCCAGGTGAGCTAAAAACTGTATCACTGATCGTACTGTACCTAGTAAAAGTATACAGATGAAATGTCCCAAAGATAATACTGCATAGACACTAAACTACAGTACAAACCTTTGGCAGTTTTATGGTAGACTCCTTGTTTTTTTCATCGCCAGTATCATCGCTGTCCGAGTCTGATTGAGCAGTGATGCTTTGATGATAGATCTGGCTTGCCTCTTTCATACATCGTTCAAGGACGGCCTGACGGACGGCCGAGTACACATTGAATACGGATGGGTTCAGACTCACATCCAAATTAGGCACCTGGTTCTCTGTGTTATCCGGACTTTTGTCTCTCTAAACATTACATCACATCAGTCTGTCATACATTTGTTAAGAGTGCAATGATATAACACCTTATTCAAAGCTCAATTTATATAAATAATTAAAGTGTAATAATTTACAAGTTCATGATTATGTCAACACAGGGCTAGTTGTAAAATTCCTATAGGTTGATGCCCAGGCTCCTACATTTATGTAATGTATACTGAAAATGTTCAGTATTTACTGTGAAAATATAGATTTGGCTTCTATTGTCAAAACAACTGCCTGTGGGTCTTTATTCTAAATATAAACTTGAAAACTCCTGCAACACACTATCTAGTCTCACTGTGTATAAATATTTTGTTACTGAATAGGATAAATATACACATACATATATTCATGTAACAGGGAAGAAATAATTTTGTATAAAAGTCCCAAAACAAGTTTTTGGTTCACACATATTCATACAAATGTATATTTATATATTACCTTTTGTTTCTTTTCTTTTCCTTTCGTTTTTACTTTCTTTTTTGCCTTTTTCTTTTCATTTTTCTTTCTGCAAAAAATAAAGAAAATATTAAAGATTATGAATATATTGAGAAGTGATTTGACAGACTAAAACTCTGTATAACTTTTTTTTTAACATTATATACTTCATTTACTTTTATGATCAAATGACAATCATAACCAATATTACATCTTATATCATAATAGATGAATTAATGCAACATGATTAATACTTTGTTGTCAATAACTTGTTACAGTATTTAAATGTAGATATCTATTAGCAAGCACAACTCTCTATAAAACTAACCACATGTATATGCTGTAGTGATTGGTTATTAATGCAACTGATAACAATATAATCAGTTAGTTCTGAACTACATTCTGATGCAATTCATTGATTACATAAATTGTATATAATGCATTGATTTTGTATCAAATCTCTTTCCAGAACAAAGATTTTTGAATGCATAATACACTTAAAATCTGAAAACTAATTCATCGTCTTATTTTTTCATCAGAAGTTGTCACAACTATAATCTGTTAAATAATTGCAACTTGTAACAAGTGTTAAGTTGACCCTTTTACCATATGCATCATGTAAATAAAATTTAATTACCTTCACAATAAAATTATCTAGTGATTTTTTTTGTACAGATGATCTAATATGAGAAATAACCATTGCTTATCTAATCAATAAAGGTTTACTAATTACTGATAGTTATTGCAAACATTTACATAAATTAAAAGACACTAATGCTGCCCATGATACTATCCATTAAGGCTCATGTTTAACTAGATGGGATTTTCTTCCATATCTATTTATCTGAACACAGGACTAGTGATATACAGAGTTCTGGTTCAACTCCTAGTCAAAGCAGTTCAAAACCTTCAATGAGTGACATCGACTAGACGGCTACATTAATATTGTCATCAATGTCAGATCTAAATGCTATATATATGTATCATAATTTCCTTCAAATTGATCTCACATGCATGACTACAGTTTGGCAGATCGAGGACTACTCAACAAGATCTTTCTAATTTTACAATATCGTAAAACTTAAGTTGCTTGATTATTATGCATTAGTGATGTTGTCTCTTAAAATTACACCCCCCACAAACATCCGTGTTTTTCTCTATAACCATATCTTTTTACCACATCAGCCTTTGTCTTGGACAAAATTATGTGCTGTGGAAAGAAAAGGTACTCTGAGAGAATAGTTCAGCAACCAGTATCATATGTCCATGGAACTGAATACTGCAAACAAGTATGCAGGCTGTTCTAGCAAACTTTGGTATAATACAATGTATCTTTTTAAGCACGCATCATTGATACATTTTTTGCTTACAATACCATGTAAGTCATTTTAAAGGAGGAAGCTTAAATGTTAACCGCCTGTCAGGACTATTTATGGAGCATACTCAATACACACTTTATATAGAATGAAAGTGGACATGTCATTTGAAATAGATACAAAACTGCAAAAGCCTGATAACTTCTATTGTGATTGGATAATCATTTCAGAAGATGCATACTACTTAAGTAATCGATTCAATACCACAGATAATACTACTAAACAACCGTACTTAGAAGTGGATATCTCATCGATATCAATATCGAATAGCTCATGAAATTTGCTGCTCAGTGTTCCTCCTTCCAGGAACCTATCCAGCTCGCTCCTAGACGCAGGCAAAATTTGCACTGCTGCCATTGTGACAAAGAAAAAACGGCTGACTCCTCAAATCTCCAGAATCAGGTATAAAATCACACATCCATTATATGGTAGATGTCACAACCAGATATAGGTACTAGATATTCTGACGTCTGACTTTCAACCATATTGAATGAAAAGCAGCAGTTGATACATTTTTCGGATTGATACGCAGATAAAAACAAACGGGCCATTTATATGTACTTTTAATACCGTAATATTAAGTTTAAGCTTTATTGATACCTATTAACCAAACAATCTCACATTTATAATTATACATATCAAATTCATTCATTAGATAAAATGATCAAGATTAAACATTAATATTAGTTCCGCCTTGTTTATCGTAATGAAATCATATTACAAACTAAATTACGGAATTATCCGGACGAAACCGGATACCTGGTTTATCTGATGACTATACTGAAATGTATCCGATAAATTAAACTTTTTTTGCATGATTGACATAATAATTTATATCTTTCTTTAAAATATAGTGCTCACTTTGTAAGTTTATGACTCCAGCATTTCTCTCTTTTCGTCCGAGTATCATAATATTATCGCTTTCTTTATTATGCTTTTAGTCTGGTTAGCTTGCAAGTTATTTTTGTAACTTTAATTAGTTTTTAAAAAGTAGCAAAATTCATTAAAAAATCCGCTTGTTGAGAGCTAATAATAAATTCTTCAAAAATAAACAAAAGCAAAGAAATAAAATATATATAGAGCAATATAAAAGAAGGAGATATTCAAAGGCATACTCGATAGTCCATTTAAAAACGTGTTTTACAACGTATTTACCAAAGGACCAGCTTTAATTGTTTTGATATATTTACGAAAGTTTTAAAGGATTTAAAAAAAACCACTGCAATTTTCAAAAGCGTTAACTTTTATTGTTTTACAATATAAAGTGCTAGCTAGCAAGCTTTTGTTTGACAGTATAGCTATTTACAACTGGAATATTCCGTAGAGGAGACGGGGGCAAGTTCGGCCGCAGGATAAATCCGGCCACCCCAGATATTTTTTTGTTCTTAAGTATATATTTACAACTTTGAGGGTCTTAGCAGTTCAGTTGACTGGACCGGACATTCACACGAAAGAGTGATGAGGAAAACTCATTCATAAAATTACTAAAAGGGAGAAAGACACTTTTTGGGATAGTAGAAAGACGATCATGACTTCACCTCTTTCTAGTTTTGCGAATTTTCTGTAAAACGAAATGCTTCTTACATCGTATTTACGTCATACGTGTAACAAGATACAAGATCTTTAAAACAATTAATAGACATTAGCACTGCAGTGCTATTCTTGCGACAGTGCTATTCTTGTAACACACTGACAGCTTCTCGTGGTGTATTTCATAAAATCCTATCATTGACGTTCGTTATTGTTGTAATAAACGAATTTATTGAAAAAATCAATTTGGCCGATGATACCACGAGGAGATGTTTCCTGGAAGGCCGTAAAAGAAATAGCCAATGGTCTTATATCCAATTTTCGTGTCTATTTAAGATCCAAAACATATCATTTTCGGAGTAAGTAGTATAGTTCACACATGGATTTCTTTTGATGAACATTGCTATTTCAGCAGATATCCGTCCGTTAATTCTATTGAACTATTGACACTACATGTATTTTAAATTAATAAATCATGTTTGATTAAAATTGATAATAATATTTTATTTCAAAATATTTAGAAAGGGGGCTGGGGACAACAAATCCAACTTATGTGAAGTCGTTTCCAAACAGAATTTTAAAACATACATTAACATATTGGCATGGTGACGTCATCAAATGAGTCGGAGAGTGAGCCAGAGGCCGGAAGACAGCGGTAATATGGAGACAAGTCTTTTATTTGTAACACTATAGTCTTTTATTTGTAATACTCAATAAAATAGGTATGATACCGTGTGCTTGATTCATAACTTTTAACTGTTCCAAATATCAGTTCAATAGGTCATCGCATCTCGTGCCATATACGTAGTTAAAGTATCCATGTTAACGCCCTTCCTCAGACCTATCATAAGTTTATCCGTTTCAGAAGTGCTTCCCAATATTACGGAAAGACCAGAGGCACAACTCTTTCATTCAAACATATTTGATTGACACTGAATAGCCAAAGGGATTGGGAACAAGTTCTCACAATTTACTAGCCCCATGAAAGGTTCATGATATGAAATCAATTTTATTTTTTCATCAACGAATCAAAAGAAAACATGTTCACATTTTTTTCTCTCAAAATAAAACAACTTGTTTGTGGTATACTTACAAAAGGAAAAGCATGATGTCGGACAAAATTCTGGCATATGGGTGTGTAGCGGCGTATTTATCGATGGTAAAACCACGGCGGTTGCCTCCCCCAACACACAGGGCGCAGACTCACTAGGCGAAATGGTGATAACATTACTATTTAAACGACACTATTGAGGAAGACGCCTACAGAAATAGTGATGACGTTACTTTTGAGGAGACAAAGAGATAGTGATAAGTTACTATTGGGTTGGACACAGAAATAGTGATAACGTTACTATTGAGGAAAACACAGAAATAGTGATAACGTTACTATTGAGGACGACACAGAAATAGTGATAACGTTACTATTGAGGAAAACACAGAAAAAGTGATGACGTTACTATAGAGGAAAACACAGAAATAGTGATAACGTTACTATTGAGGAAGACACAGAAATAGTGATATCGTTACTAGTGAGAAGCCACAGAAATAGTGGTATCGTTACTATTCAGGAGACACAGAAATAGTGTTATCGTTACTAGTGGGAAGACACAGAAATAGTGGTATCGTTACTATTTAGGAGACACAGAAATAGTGTTATCGTTACTATTTAGGAAACACAGAAATAGTGTTATCGTTACTAGTGAGAAGACACAGAAATAGTGGTATCGTTACTGGTGAGAAAACAAAGAAATAGTGGTATCGTTACTAGCGAGAAGACACAGAAATAGTGGTATCGTTACTATTGAGAAGACACAGACATAGTGTTATCGTTACTAGTGGGAAGACACAAAAATAGTGGTATTGTTACTATTTAGGTGACACAAAAATAGTGGTATCGTTACTGGTGAGAAGACAAAGAAATATTGGATTCGTTACTATTTAGGAGACACTGAAATAGTGGTATTGTTACTATTTAGGTGACACAAAAATAGTGGTATCGTTACTGGCGAGAAGACACAGAAATATTGGTATCGTTACTATTGAGAAGACACAGACATAGTGTTATCGTTACTAGTGAAAAGACAAAGAAATAGTGGTATAGTTACTAGTGAGAAGACACAGAAATAGTGGTATCGTTACTAGTGAGAAAACAAAGAAATAGTGGTATCGTTACTAGCGAGAAGACACAGAAATAGTGGTATCGTTACTATTGAGGAAGACAGACATAGTGATATCGTTACTAGTGAAAAGACACAGAAATAGTGGTATCGTTACTATTCAGGAGACACAGAAAGAGTGGTATCGTTACTATTTAGGAGACACAGAAATAGTGGTACCGTTACTAGTGAAAAGACAAAGAAATAGTGGTGTCGTTACTAGTGAGAAGACACAGAAATAGTGGTATCGTTACTAGTGAGATAGTGGTATCGTTACAATTTAGGAGACAAAGAAATAGTGGTATCACTACTAGTGAGAAGACACAGAAATAGTGGGATATCGTTACTAGTGAGAAGTCACAGAAATAGTGGTATCGTTACTGTTTAGGAGACACAGAAATAGTGTTAACGTTACTAGTGAGAAGACACAGAAATAATGGTATCGTTACTAGTGAGAAAACAAAGAAATAGTGGTATCGTTACAATTTAGGAGACAAAGGAATAGTGGTATCGTTACTAGTGAGATAGTGGTATCGTTACAATTTAGGAGACAAAGGAATAGTGGTATCGTTACTATTGAGAAGACACAAAAATAGTGGTATTGTTACTAGTGAGAAGACAAAGAAAAAGTGGTATCGTTACTAGTGAGATAGTGGTATCGTTACAATTTAGGAGACAAAGGAATAGTGGTATCGTTACTAGTGAGAAGACAAAGAAAGAGTGATATCGTTACTATTGAGGAAGACACGGACATAGTGATATCGTTACTAGTGAGAAGACACAGAAATAGTGGTATCGTTACAATTTAGGAGACAAAGAAATAGTGGTATCGTTACTATTTAGGAGACACAGAAATAGTGATATCGTTACTATTTAAGAGACACAGAAATAGTGGTATCGTTACTAGTGAGAAGACACAGAAATAGTGGTATCGTTACTAGTGAGAAGAAAAGAAATAATGGTATCGTAACTAGCGAGAAGACACAGAAAAAGTGGTATCGTTACTATTTAGGAGACACAGAAATAGTGATATCGTTACTAGTTAGAAGACACAGAAATAGTGGTATCGTTACTATTTAGGAGACACAGAAATAGTGGTATCGTTACTAGTGAGAAGACACAGAAATAGTGGTATCGTTACTATTTAGGAGACACAGACATAGTGATATCGTTACTATTGAGAAGACACAGACATAGTGATATCGTTACTATTGAGGAAGACACAGAAATAGTGATATCGTTACTAGTGATAAGACACAGAAATAGTGGTATCGTTAATATTTAGGAGACACAGAAATAGTGGTATCGTTACTATTTAGGAGACACAGAAATAGTGGTATCGTTACTAGTGAAAAGACAAAGAAATAGTGGTATCACTACTAGTGAGAAGACACAGAAATAGTGGTATCGTTACTATTGAGAAGACACAGAAATAGTGGTATCGTTACTAGTGAGAAGACAGAGAAATAGTGGTATCGTTACTATTTAGGAGACACAGACATAGTCGTATCGTTACTAGTGATAAGACACAGAAATAGTGGTATCGTTACTATTGAGGAAGACACAGACATAGTGATATCGTTACTAGTGAGAAGACACAGAAATAGTGATATCGATACTATTGAGAAGACACAGAAATAGTGGTATCGTTACTATTGAGGAAGATACAGACATAGTGATATCGTTATTATTGAGAAGACACAGAAATAGTGGTATCGTTTCTAGTGAGTAGACACAGAAATAGTGGTATTGTTACTATTGAGAAGACACAGAAATAGTGGTATTTTTACTAGAGAGAAGACACAGAAATAGTGGTATCGTTACTAGTGAGAAGACACAGAAATAGTGGTATCGTTACTATTTAGGAGACACAGAAATAGTGGTATCGTTACTAGTGAGAAGACACAGAAATAGTGGTATCGTTACTATTGAGAAGACACAGAAATAGTGGTATCGTTACTAGTGAGAAGACACAGAAATAGTGGTATCGTTACTATTGAGAAGACACAGAAATAGTGGTATCGTTACTAGTGAGAAGACACAGAAATAGTGGTATCGTTACTATTGAGAAGACACAGAAATAGTGGTATCGTTACTAGTGAGAAGACACAGAAATAGTGGTATCGTTACTATTGAGAAGACACAGAAATAGTGGTATCGTTACTAGTGAGAAGACACAGAAATAGTGGTATCGTTACTATTGAGAAGACACAGAAATAGTGGTATCGTTACTAGTGAGAAGACACAGAAATAGTGGTATCGTTACTATTGAGAAGACACAGAAATAGTGGTATCGTTACTAGTGAGAAGACACAGAAATAGTGGTATCGTTACTATTGAGAAGACACAGAAATAGTGGTATCGTTACTAGTGAGAAGACACAGAAATAGTGGTATCGTTACTATTGAGAAGACACAGAAATAGTGGTATCGTTACTAGTGAGAAGACACAGAAATAGTGGTATCGTTACTATTGAGAAGACACAGAAATAGTGGTATCGTTACTAGTGAGAAGACACAGAAATAGTGGTATCGTTACTATTGAGAAGACACAGAAATAGTGGTATCGTTACTAGTGAGAAGACACAGAAATAGTGGTATCGTTACTATTGAGAAGACACAGAAATAGTGGTATCGTTACTAGTGAGAAGACACAGAAATAGTGGTATCGTTACTATTGAGAAGACACAGAAATAGTGGTATCGTTACTAGTGAGAAGACACAGAAATAGTGGTATCGTTACTATTGAGAAGACACAGAAATAGTGGTATCGTTACTAGTGAGAAGACACAGAAATAGTGGTATCGTTACTATTGAGAAGACACAGAAATAGTGGTATCGTTACTAGTGAGAAGACACAGAAATAGTGGTATCGTTACTATTGAGAAGACACAGAAATAGTGGTATCGTTACTAGTGAGAAGACACAGAAATAGTGGTATCGTTACTATTGAGAAGACACAGAAATAGTGGTATCGTTACTAGTGAGAAGACACAGAAATAGTGGTATCGTTACTATTGAGAAGACACAGAAATAGTGGT
The DNA here is from genome assembly GCF_002113885.1 of Mizuhopecten yessoensis. Lineage (NCBI taxonomy): Eukaryota > Metazoa > Mollusca > Bivalvia > Pectinida > Pectinidae > Mizuhopecten > Mizuhopecten yessoensis. Next base: position 298,832 of record NW_018480017.1, on the reverse strand, counting down.
ATCGTTACTATTGAGAAGACACAGAAATAGTGGTATCGTTACTAGTGAGAAGACACAGAAATAGTGGTATCGTTACTATTGAGAAGACACAGAAATAGTGGTATCGTTACTATTGAGAAGACACAGAAATAGTGGTATCGTTACTAGTGAGAAGACACAGAAATAGTGGTATCGTTACTATTGAGAAGACACAGAAATAGTGGTATCGTTACTATTGAGAAGACACAGAAATAGTGGTATCGTTACTAGTGAGAAGACACAGAAATAGTGGTATCGTTACTATTGAGAAGACACAGAAATAGTGGTATCGTTACTATTGAGAAGACACAGAAATAGTGGTATCGTTACTAGTGAGAAGACACAGAAATAGTGGTATCGTTACTATTGAGAAGACACAGAAATAGTGGTATCGTTACTAGTGAGAAGACACAGAAATAGTGGTATCGTTACTATTGAGAAGACACAGAAATAGTGGTATCGTTACTAGTGAGAAGACACAGAAATAGTGGTATCGTTACTATTTAGGAGACACGGAAATAGTGGTATCGTTACTATTTAGGAGACACTGAAATAGTGGTATCGTTACTAGTGAGAAGACACTGAAATAGTGGTATCGTTACTATTAAGGAGACACAGAAATAGTGATAGCGTTACTATTTAGGAGACACAGAAATAGGGGTATCGTTACTATTTAGGAGACACAGAAATAGTGGTATTGTTATTATTTAGGAGACACAGAAATAGTGGTATCGTTACTAGTGAGAAGACACAGAAATAGTGGTATCGTTACTATTTAGGAGACACAGAAATAGTGGTATCGTTACTATTTAGGAGACACAGAAATAGTGGTATCGTTATTATTTAGGAGACACTGAAACAGCGAAGGACTTGATTTGTTAAATTTCAAAGCAGTCCGTACGAGCGGATTTTACACCGTAATGATTTTTTAGAAAAATAATCGAGTTCCTGTAAATAGATTAAAAAAGAAATATTTATACAATTATGTTTCAGGCACTAAGGGAATTACTAGAAAGACAATAACTACTTAATCTGTTTGTTTATCGATGCTTAAAGTCAAACAAAATAAACACATTTCTTGCACCATAATTATGATTACCCATCCATTTAAGATTTACCAGAGATACAATACTTAAGAAAAAACATGTAAATTGAAACCTAAAGTGTTCCGAAACATTTGTAAAAATAAACCAAAATCCCACATAACGTTGAAAATCCAGTTTTTGGCTCTGATAGACAGTACCAGAATAAACTCCAGTTATAAGAATGCGACCATCCTCGGGAACTAATAGTCCATCAGCAGTAATAATGCTAAAATTAAGATTTTCGATGTAGAAAGACCATTAAAGCAAATATTTAACGTTAATGCCCATTATGCCCTTTTTCTCTCCACGTAGGAATTTTTAGGAGTACTTAAGTTAAAAGAATGAAAGTAAAGTCGAAAGTGATATAAAAAAGAAAAAAGAGGGAAAGGTAATATAAGGGTTATAACCCTTATAACGTTACAAATCAAAAGCTTTTTGGATACAACAGATAATTGGTTCTTTAACTAGTATTAATGTTAACAGTGAAAAGAATAAATTCAAGCTTCATAGTTAATGATAACATCAGGGACTGATTGTCTACCAACAGAGTAAACCAAGCTTCATGGTTAATGGTAAAATCAGGTACTGATTGTCCACCAACAGAGTAAACCAAGCTTCATGGTTAATGCTAAAATCAGGTATTGATTGTCAACCAACAGAGTAAACCAAGCTTCATGGTTAATGCTAAAATCAAGTACTGATTGTCCACCAACAGAGTAAACCAAGCTTCATGCTAAAACCAGGGACTGATTGTCAACCAACAGAGTAAACCAAGCTTCATGCTAAAATCAGGTACTGATTGTCAACCAACAAAGAAAACCAAGCTTCATGCTAAAATCAGGTACTGATTGTCCACCAACATAGAAAACCAAGCTTCATGCTAAAATCAGGTCCTGATTGTCAAAAAACAGAGGAAAACCAAGCTTCATGCTAAAATCAAGTACTGATTGTCCACCAACAGAGGAAAACCAAGCTTCATGCTAAAATCAGGTACTGATTGTCCACCAACATAGAAAACCAAGCTTCATGGTTAATGCTAAAATCAGGGACTGATTGTCCACCATCAGAGTAAACCAAGCTTCATGTTAAATCAGGTACTGATTGTCCACCAACATAGAAAACCAAGCTTCATGCTAAAATCAGGTACTGATTGTCAAAAAACAGAGGAAAACCAAGCGTCATGGTTAATGCTAAAATCAGGGCCTGATTGTCCACCATCAGAGTAAACCAAGCTTCATGGTTAATGCTAAAATCAAGTCCTGATTGTCCACCAACAGAGTAAACCAAGCTTCATGGTTAATGCTAAAATCAGGTACTGATTGTCCACCAACATAGAAAACCAAGCTTCATGCTAAAATCAGGTACTGCTTGTCAAAAAACAGAGGAAAACCAAGCGGCATGGTTAATGCTAAAATCAGGGACTGATTCTAAACCAACAGAGTTATCCAAGCTTCATGGTTAGTGCTAAAATCAGGTACTGATTGTCCACTAACAGAGTTAACCAAGAGTCATGGTTAATGCTAAAATCAGGTACTGATTGTCCACCAACAGAGTAAACCAAGCTTCATGCTAAAACCAGGGACTGATTGTCAACCAACAGAGTTAACCAAGCTTCATGGTTAGTGCTAAAATCAGGTACTGATTGTTCACTAACAGAGTTAACCAAGCTTCATGGTTAATGCTAAATTCAGGTACTGATTGTCCACTAACAGAGTTAACCAAGCTTCTTGGGTAATGCTAAAATCAGGTACTGATTGTCCACCAACAGATTTAACCAAGCTTCATGGTTAATGCTAAAATCAGGTACTAATTGTCAACCAACAGAGTTAACCAAGCTTCGTGGTTAATGCTAAAATCAGGGACTGATTGTCAACCAACAGAGTAAACCAAGCGTCATGGTTAATGCTAAAATCAGGGACTGATTGTCAACCAACAGAGTAAACCAAACGTCATGGTTAATGCTAAATTCAGGTACTGATTGTCCACTAACAGAGTTAACCAAGCTTCATGGTTAATGCTCAAATCAGGGACTGATTGTCCACTAACAGAGTTAACCAAGCTTCTTGGTTAATGCTAAAATCAGGTACTGATTGTCCACCAACAGAGTAAACCAAGCTTCATGGTTAATGCTAAAATCAGGGACTGATTGTCAACCAACAGAGTAAACCAAGCGTCATGGTTAATGCTAAAATCAGGGACTGATTGTCCACTAACAGAGTTAACCAAGCTTCATGGTTAGTGCTAAAATTAGGTACTGATTGTCTACTAACAGAGTTACCCAAGCTTCATGTTTAATGATAAAATCAGGGACTGATTGTCCACGGGGGGAGTTAACCAAGCTTCATGGTTAATGCTAAAATCAGGGACTGATTGTCTACCAACAGAGTACACCAGCTTGCCACGTAAACAGTTACAATAAATAGGAAACCATGAGGTGTTTACATTGTTTGCTGTCGAATCCTTGCTGTAAAATCTAACACATTGCTACCGAAAAAACAACGAAAAAGAAACAAACAGAAGTCTGCATTTCTTGACCCCGATTTCCATACCTAACTCAACACTCTGCAGTAGTTTGTAGTTGTGTCTGCAGACAAAATATCTATAATAGCTATTCCTTGTCATCAATCACTATTTCGTACTCCCGCATGCAAAAAGAAGGCCTCCTTTTTATCAATCATTCGAAAGACGAAATGTTAGGATACGGACCTGTCACGTTTGCCCTTGATTTTAAACTTTACAAGAATTTTCAGTATCTGTACTACTAGTTGCCCACCTATCCATTACGCTAACGTCTTTCTATCGTTCTTAGTTACATTAAATATGGATTACCCTGGTAATTTGACTATGTGTGCTTCAGAAACGAAATCAATGTAATGTGGATGTTGCATAATTCAAAGATCTTTTGACTAATCTGAAACATCTTTACAAAATGCCAAAATTAAATATACTGAGAATGAAATTGCAAGAAAGATTGAGCTATTGGTTAATATTTGTTGAGTTCGGTTGCAAGATTACCCAGCAAACTTTAGGCTTTTAAAATCAAAGTGTGCTCCTCTTCATGCCGATTCCTTTTTGGTTTTTATATGGGGCAGAATTTATTAAAAATCTTATTGGGTCTGGTAACAAAACACTTGCTCTTCACTTTTGCATTACGATATATCGACGATTTGCTGTATTGAAATAAAAAACCTTATTGACCACGTCAATCGTATATACTCTGATATTGAAATCAAGGGCACTCGGACTCTTTTACTTAAGCCGCTTACTTCAATCTTACAACGTGCTAAACAAGGATGTTTTTTTCTACTGAGCTGAATAAAAAGCGTTATGATTTCCAACTCTGCCAACCCTGCAGGTCGGGGATCGAGAAAAGAATACACTTGCAGTTATCCGCTGCAGGTATCGTAAGAGGCGACTTATATGGATGGTAACCCCCCTGCAGAACTTGGGATTTGCTTTCGTGCACTCTACTTGGGGACACAAAACCAACCAAAATAAATCTGCTGTAAGTAAGATCTTAATTTATCTTTCTTCTCCAGTCTACCTTTTATTTACTAGCGCCTAATAAGCTCTTCCTCGGAAACACCTCACTTTTGGCTTTAATGTTTCGAATACCTATCACTATTTTCATGACAGATGTTGACTGCTGACAGACAAACTACAACGGGTTTGCTAAGATTCTGGTTAATAAAGAATATGGTCGCCGTTATGATCTCATTTGGAAATATTGTACTTCCTTGTGTGATATGAAGGACGATGAAGTTCTCCTCATTAGAGTGCCTTGTTTTTGCTGTCACTACCCAAGTTTTCGCTACAAGGACGGGCCATGTCTTGGATTTGACCTTGATTTATTTGGTGTCGTCGATGGAGCAGAAGACGCTTACCTTTCCGGAACACGTGGTCTTATTCTCCTTGTACTTTTTTACACGCTTCCAATGTGAATGTTTCCTTTATTCCTACATTGCCTTAGTTTTATTGGTATTGAATTCGAACTTTGGTTTTGTTGACACTTTGGACGTTCTTACTGTCTGTGTGATCATGTCAAAAGGCTAAATGGCTATCAATGTGTGATAATGTCAAATGGCTATCAATGTGTGATAATGTCAAATGGCTAAATGGCTATCAATGTGTGATATTGTCAAATGGCTAAATGGCTATCATTGTGTGATAATGTCAAACGGCTAAATGACTATCAATGTGTGAAAATGTCAAACGGCTAAATGACTATCAATGTGTGAAAATGTCAAATGACTAAATGGCTATCAATGTGTGATAATGTCAAATGGCTAAATGGCTATCAATGCGTGATTGTCCTCCAAGGTGACATGCCCCAGCTAAACTGTTCTTTAAAGGGATAGAAAATGTTGATATTTATTTTTTTATGGGAAAAGAATTCTGTGAAAAACATAACTTTGTATGCGACATAGCAGTGCAAGGTGTGTGATAAAACAACTAACTTGTACTTTATAGAAACGATGCATTTTATTACTTCGTTTGATAAATAGACTGTAATAGTATAGTATCTATAACATGTATGTGGTGCGTCTTTTTGATAAATTAACGTCCATGTCTTTGATAGTTAATCAATAGTTAGTTTTACAGATCATTAGGTAGTCTTCTATAAATGAGCACAATGAAGTTGTTCTGACAAACAAATTATGTTTTTAGACAGATTTGCCGTCTGTGGGTAACTCGGCGATTTATCCTGTAAATGCTAGGGTGTTACATTCACTTGTTACTTAATTATGCAAAGTAGAACAAGGGTAGTTAACCTGACGGCTTTTAAGAACTTTTAAGTAATTTGACATTGCTTTCGAATCTTTTAACATTCAGAACCAGTGATGAGTCCAAAATAAGTACCTCTTAACCTCGCATTTCTAGTGATTATTTAACGTCACAAAGTGGGGGACTCTGCTGGTTGACTGTCAGTCCTCGATGATGACCTTCACCTTGTGTCTGACTGTCAGTCTTCTATGATGACCTTTACCTTGTGTCTGACTGTCAGTCCTCTATGATGACAATCACCTTGTGTTTGACTGCCAGTCCTCTATGATGACATTCACCTTGTGTTTGACTGCCAGTGCTCGAGGATGACCTTCACGTTGTATCTGACGGTCAGGCCTCGAGGATGACCTTCACCTTGTGTCTGACTGCCAGTGCTCAAAGATGACCTTCGCCTTGTGTATGACTGCCAGTGCTCGAGGATGACCATCACCTTGTGTCTGGAATTTGTCACGGTTTACGTGGAACACTGGTACACGAATCTCAATACATTGTCTGTTGCAGCTAAAAGTTGTAAAGTTGTAACGTTATCGAGTGTATTATAACGCGCACCTTTTCTATTAGTATTTTTTCAGGAACATTTAGACAAAAACTAGGACGTATCTCCATGTGTTTTGTTTATGCATGTATGTGTGTATGTGTTGTAGCGTCGATCTGATGCCGACTTTATAGTGCTGCCTCACTGAAATACCATGCCGAAGGCAACCATCACAGCATGTTGTCCGGTGACATTGTATATACTGACAACGGGTGAACCAGTTGTTGCCATATCCCCATACGCAGGGAATTACAACTTCCAATTTATGGACTTTGGTGCCTCGGACTGTATGGATGTGGCTTAGATAATCCAGTAAACGGCACAATTTGTTGTGATAAATTCTAATCTGGACCATATTCAATGTCTCTAGAACTTTTATTATTAAATTATAAACCAAAACATATCAAAATTTCCGTTGTAATAGTTTTTATAATGGACTTTTCGCCGATTTATTATTTTTTCAAACAGTTGTGTATTTACCGACTTTTTTGGTGATGTAACGTGTTGAAGGGTTAAATCGGAGCCTTTACCATTTGCTGTATGTTGCATTAGTCCTAACAATAATATTTGAGTAAATGTTATTTTGTTTGGCATCTGCATCGTCTTAATTAATTTTAGATAGGTGCTGACTTAGTTTATCTTGTTATTATCAACATTTGGACCACGTTCAACATCTCTAGAACTTGTACTTTTAAACTGTAATAGCAAAATACAAATTCTGTTATCATAGCTACTTCACTTTGAACTGAGCTATCGCGCAGTTTACAGGGGCGTCATAGAGCGGTTCTCTCTCTCAACAAACAATATAACGCATTCAAACGTTAGTATCGTGTATTTACCAGATTTTCAAATCCTTTCTTTAAATTGCAAACGATTGACAAAACACTTTGTCAATATCTGGAATTTTCGGCCGATCTAACACACTGTGTTTGATATAAAACTGTCTCTCTTTCGTTAAGAGCAGTAATCCATATTTGTGGGTGATTTTGAAGACAGAGATGTAAAATCAGCTGTAAACATGCAAGTTGAAATTTTTAATAAGTCCTTTAGATAAGATAAATAATGGACGTAGGTTCGTGGCCTTTACAACCATGAAATACACTGTAGATCATTTAAACAATAACTGGTTGTCTGGATGTAATTATTGTTGATATAAGTACAAGTGGCCTCTGGCAAATCTACCATAAAACCCTAGCGGCNTAAATCTAATGATTTCATAAATTCTTGTCTTCTGTTGAACATTTTGCTTCACTTATATATGTATTACACTCAGAATACCAAGATAACAAGAAACAAAAACGGTTTCTTCAATAACACTGTATCGTGCCTTCGACTTCTACATAACTCAATATCAAGAAACAACACAAAATGTCAAATACTGCCAGGGCTCGACCACGCCGATACTGCCAGGGCTCGACCACGCCGATACTGTCAGGGCTCGACCACANTATAGCCTATATAATTACATTTGCCATCTAACACTGTTGTAATGGGACGGCGCGGGGGCAAATGTAAATATAAGTCCATAACTACTGTTTCCGGTTATAGATTTATGTTAGAATATTTACAGTACATTCTGTGTTGCATTTGCCTATATGTCATTAGTAAACCAAATTGCAGTATATGAGACTGTATACTACAATTTACAGTGATAGGGCCAGTGTAGGAATACAGCTGGTACAAGATAAACAAACATGGCCGCCCGATACTTTTGGTATCAATAGGCCTATAGTCGGAAAACATTCTGGGTTCGTTAGCATGTAGCAATATAGGTCATCACAAAAAAATAAAGCAACTTGGCATGACAATATACATTTATTATAAGATGTGTAGGTACCACAAAATTATTGTAAGCGCCATTCTAGATACGAAATTACCAAGTTTGACAACCTCATCACACAGGGGATCGGTTTCGAGATTTTGAGTTATGCATAACATCAGTGAATAACCACAACACTAAAATTCAGCATTTCTAAAACCTTGTAAAAGTCGAGAGTATCGACAAGGTTTTAAAATGTGTATAAATACTTTTTAAAGTGTTGTGGTTTTTCAGTGATGTCATCCATTACTCAAAATCACGAAACCGAGCCCCTGTGAACGTCGTCTGCTAGCGATGCTAATCTGACCGATTAGACATGGAATCTATTTCAAACGAAATGTCCCTGGAATCGTTATCACCTACTGAAAGGATCACTTTAATTAAACGTTTCCGAGTATATATGCTTCTGAAAATAACGTAATATATCAATCGAAGGAAACTTAAGCGTTTCCGAGGAAACCAATCAGGTCCGTTCAACGCCGCATCACTTCAAAATACATGTGATCTATCAATGCGCGAAAAACAGCTTTAATTTTAAACAAGCAGAAGTTATGCAATCATTAACAATTTTTAAACATATACACACTCATATGAAATAAATAATAAAGTTAAGTTTGTGTTCAAACCATTTTATGTGCGTGTGATTTTCAATGACACGAGGGACTATATTATTTCTTCTTCAGTTACTATACAAAACAAACTATATACATATAAATGTAGATATAAGCATTGAACTGTTACCAGATGCAGTCGATATGAATGCAATTTGGGATACAGATAAATATTAACGGGCGACATTCTATTTATCTGTCACCCAAATTGCATTCATATCGACTGTATACTGCATCTGGTAACAGTTCAATGCTTAATTAACCTTAATCGTGATAGTTTTGTCCATTAGTTGGGTGTATTCTAACTATAGTAATACAAAGAAAGAGCGAAATCGAGACAAAACGGACAGGAATTAAGTTGAAAAATCATTAAAAAAAATATGGAAACTAAAAGAGAGAATAGATACGGTAGTCACATGTATACATAGCCAACTGTGTTTCGTCAGAGAAAAAACTTAAAAGCTGTTTATCCACTTGCTCTAAATGACATATAGGTTTGTATATACATGTAAGTCTTTATACCTACACATGACTAGATAAGTAGTATCGACCGACTACTCCAACAAACACCCAATCACGAAGTAACGTACTGGTCCATCACTCGGATGTGACGTAGGCTGTTATTAAACTGTCCCTGCCACACGTTTAACGTCGTTAAATCGCGCGATTTACCGCCACACAGCGCAGTATATAGAGCGGCACGTGCCGGGGGCAGGGGAGTCAACCCGACAGGCAGCAGACGGCTGTGGGCGATGGCGTGTCATTATACCGCGAACCCCAAATCACCACTAACAGGAACAACGGCCTCTTTCAGGCCACACTGACTTACACTCAACACTTGTGATAACTGCAACCAGGAATAAACTTCCCCGAACAAGGTCCCCTTGTATCTGCATGGGGTTGGATATGTATCGGGAGCACGCGCCACAAAATCCACGCAGCAGTTCTAAGGCAAAGAAACGTCGACAACGTTTTCCTGTCTACGACGTACGTATTTAGAGAAAGCAATTACAATATATTCTTAACTAGACCATGAAGCTAAGATATAATTACGTTGATTGAATTTCATTAATTGTTAGGCGACAGTGTTAACCACCCATAAACACACTTAACGTTGTTACGTCTCTCCGTCAGATTTATGCTTGCTTGCTTTTCACGTGCGTTACACGGCAACGAACATAATCGGAGATATTTTATGTTGTTTAAAAACAAACCACGAACATAACATTAGCAGTAACTTTCCACTAAAAAATTGGAAAGGTCAAGTTCATAATACGTGGTAGCACATCTTAGAAATATTTTAAGCAACTGTGTTTCATACTCGTTTAAATGTTAGAATATACATTTCAAACAAACATAAATTTAGGCCTAGTAGATGTTAAAATGGAGTCTTACAGATGACTTATCTGGTGGCCCCCTTCGTCTCTGTTCATCTAAGGGATGGAATGAATAAACATGTTACCCTTCCCTGTCTGCCTGCCTGCCGTATAAGAGTGTTATTGGGCGAAATGTGTCTATGATTTTTGACAGCTGACGTTACTGATTCGGCACACAGTGACTTAGTGAGTTGTTTTCAGCGGTAACGAGTCGGGACAACGGTAATCTACACTCTTTGCGTCGGAAGCGCGCAAACTAAGTGTCCAAGTCCTGTTTGTGTTCAAAACAATCTTCGCCTTTATTATTCATATCAAACTGATGAATCTTATTCCGCATAAAAGTTAATATTTTCCATTTAATCGATATTCGTTTTGTTTATAGTACACTATTGGAGCGGTCATTCTTTCTGGAATAAGGTGATGCTTTCTTCATTGTACGTATTGTTATCATTTCCGCCGGGCGATAAAAGTCAACCAAACAATTTCCGATCTACAAACATTTACGTGTGATAGGTCTTGCGGTAATGGTTTGAAAACATCTTTTGCGTTGCTTTACTTGTTTCGGAGCCGTACAAGTTAAATCGATTTCACATACACCAACACTAAGGTAAGACCACAAGCCTATGAAAAGCACTATTTTCTAGTTGTTGTACAAAGCGTTTATTATAAATATGTTCTAATATTAGTTACCACTGTGTTAACATTTGAATGAAATTTAAAATTTAATCCCGATGAATTTTTCATTATTCTAGCAGATTTGTTCGCTGATGGAAGAACTTGGCTGTCACCAGTGAGATCAACACATACCTCTCCTTCGGCCAAGTACGAGTAGTCTACCCAGCAAATAATGATTATGGAAGTATTAGATAAATGAAGTAGAGATACATGTACGGGTAGCTTAGAAATGTAATAGAAATACCTTTTATTATGAAAGAGATATCATTAGATGAGAAACATATCTTCAAATAAATTTAATGAAAGAGGAAAACACCGAAGAGTAAACAAAACGACTCACAATCGATAAAAATACGATACGATATGTAACAAAGGAAATATTTACACGGAAACCATGGGAAAAGGTACAAGGACAATAAGACCATGTGTTCAGAAAGAGAAAATTAAGATAAAACTCAAGTAATGTCACGTTCTCAACAAGACAACAAGGGTAGTGACAACAAAATATTCTGATGTGTTACTGATTTCATGTTCAGGAGAATATATGCGATCGACGTGTTCATACATTTTCTTGTTATTTCAAAAGAGCATCTCATTGTTACATCTGAAATTGAAAGTAAGGTACTTGTTCTGATAGGCTCGTATGAAAACAAAACCTAATCGACAAAGACAAGGACGCTTTGTCCCTAAAGGTATGCCAAGGACGCTTTGTCCCTAGAGGTATGTCAAGGACGCTTTGTCCCTAGAGGTATGCCAAGGACGCTTTGTCCCTAGAGGTATGCCAGCAGTCTACTGGAAAATATTACCCCCGAATTTAAAACAGATGCTTTCAACAAGGAGCTGTTTAACTCTTTTACAATTTTGTTCCAAAATAGTTAAAAACAAAAAGGTATCACCGTTTGTCTATTTAAATAGCTATATGTTGTATAGTTTACTTTTAGTATACTGTATCTAGTACCACATAAGGAGAGACGAGTGCGTTCTTTGGTATGGGGTATGGGTGGGGTATGGGGTATGGGTATGGGTGGGGTATGGGGTATGGGGTATGGG